>NC_056431.1:59335756-59613256 GCF_018296145.1 Oncorhynchus tshawytscha
AAAAATTGTTTTGGAAAAGACCAGCCAAGCATGATTTTATCGGAAAGCAGGTCAAAAGACAGATTCCAGTCTTTATTTAACGAATGTTGCAGAGCGTATGTCTTTGTGTATGTTGTAACACATTGACTTGCCTGTCTGGTCCTTGGTATTCACAGGACACTCAAGTTACACTCCAGATTACAAATGAGACCACCCAGCACACTGCCTTTTACAGCAAGCAATTACTCTAAAACATTCCACTACATGCATACTAAAATGACAAATAACACAATGCATATTAACTATGCTGAATGTATGCCCTCTGTATCTCTTTACACTTATCTTGATACAACCACAGCAAGGGCTTTTACTAAGGTCACATTCCCATGTTGATGCAGCAAACAGAATATTAACAGTCAAAAAGGCTCTAGGTTGAACATTTATCTAAGTTGTCCTAATCTATGGCGAGACAACTTTTTAAACTATCAACTATTCTTTTTATTCCACATTTAGATGAGGATTCATTGATGTTTGCTAAACAAAAAGGCAACAAAATAGTATAAATAAATAAATAAATAAAATATCTATTTGAATAAATATTACTAGAGGAATTAATAACATAATAATTTGGGTCTTTCTGCTATGTGGTTTTCTTTTCTACTTTTTGTCATTAGACTAGTGCTTCTCTTTCTGAGGTTGGCTAGAACAATTAAGGACTGATTATTAGAAAGCAAAGAGCATGAGACTCTAACAAATATGGCAAATGTATTACAATTATCTATAATATGACACTAATGCACTGAGCATCTAGTCTTGATACGGGTACAAAAAAGTACTTATTTCTAGATCATGTGTTCTTAAGCGAAACTAGACTGTACACTGTAACAGAAGACTGTAATTGATATGCTAATTTGAGGTATTATAAACAGTAGAACACTTGGAAACCTTTAACTACAGCATACTGTAAATGATTGTGCATTGTGGGAATGTATTTGAAAGGTAGTGTAATTCCACCTCATTAAATACAATGCCCTACCATATCTTGGGACACCAAAAACATTTGACCACTAGTGGGTGCATGGTATTGTTGTTTTTGGCTCATTAACATATTTTGAGTCATGCCTTGTAAGAGGCTGTATTTGTTGCACCTGTGAGTGAGAATACTGTACCAATTTAACTCTTATGTGGTTATAGTTCCCCGTCAATTTAAAATGTATAGGGCACAGATTAGAATGACAGCAAGTCTTAAACCTTAAATGGCTGAGAATTTTAACATGTCCCTTTGTCTGTTTTTCCCTGTAGTTGCTGCCAGCTCAGCAGCCTTTGTTAATAAAACCTTAGAGTCGATGTCCACGCCCCCACAGAAATGTAATTATCATCATTAAAAAATCCACAATAAAAATCTGTCAATTTAAGCTCGAGAAATCTTTCTTTTTTTGTTGTTGATTGGATGCATCTCAATTCACCGCATCAGCTGAAGCCACATCTTCCGTGAGAGGTGACAGAGCAAGAGCAGTGTTTGTCCAGAGGAGTCTTCTCACACAATCGGCTGTAGAATCCGAACGGTTTGGCCTACAAACTAGTATAACCCCTCTATGGAAAGATTAGACTCTCACGAACATGATGGTCTTCTCCAGTTTTCTCTACGACAAGCATCTTGGGACTCGTCTGAAGTCAGTACAGCCAATCTGCCAACTTCTGTCTGTAGCGTCAGAACAGTTTGAGTCGGCTAAACACTAATATGACCCCTCTGTGGAAAGGTGAGACTCTCATGAATACGTACTTTTCAGTTGTTTTGCCTACAGGCCTCACAAGACTCGTCTGAAGGTCCCCCGCTACCAGTTGAAAAATTGAATGGAAATATATATGGAGACTGTTTAGTGCCAAAAACAAGGGGTTAAATACATGTACAAAAAAAAGTTTCCTCTCTCAGCTATAGGACAGAACACTTCAGAACGAACTTCCTTTATTGGAACTATCTGTTGTTCCATGTGGTGAATCTGTTATTAAATTTTTTGTCAAATAATTTGTTCATATTTTGGTCATTAAATTCAAAATCAAATAGCAAAATGATCCTTGATAGGAACTTCTTAAAACAATTATAGAAGTGCAATTGATATAAAACACCAAATATTTATTAATATGCTGTAATGTGTAAGCACTTTATCAAACAGCCAACCTGCACCAATCGCTTGTAATTGCAGTAAAATACTGTGAAATACAAAACCCCTCCCCTCAATTAATTTCATTCATTCATCCATTCAATCATTCATTCATTCATTTTGATTATGGTACCATTTACTTTTTTTTACAGTATAATACAGTCAATTTTACAGTATTGTGTGTCATCACACAGTAATTGCTTTGGTACCATATTTATATTACAGTAGTTGTACTGTAACATGAAATACAGACTTTTACTCACCACCGAGCTGTCTGTAAGATACTGTCAAATTCATAATGATATATTCTTATTAATATAAATGCTAAATAAACCCCATAGAGTCGATGTCCATGCCTGCTAATTAGCATAATACAAAAATTGCCATCAAAATCTGTGTTTAAGATAGCAACTTCTGTTTATTTGCACGGCTGCATCTCAATCCCAGACAAGTCACCCGTGGAGCAAGTTAGTATTCGACGTCCATCCAAGAATGTGCCCCTGCACATTGACTCTGTACCGGTACTCCCTGTATATAGCCTCGTTACTGTTATTTTTCTTGCTCTTTAGTTATTTGCTATTATTTTTTTATTTATTTATTTATAATTTTTTACTTCAGTTTATTTGTGTAAATACTTTCTTAACGCTTAAAAAAATGCATTCTTGGTTAAGGGTTTGTAAGTAAGCATTTCACTGTTGTATTCAGCAATGTTGTATTCAACTCAGGACATTGGGAGATGACGTGGAAACTGGCCACTAGGGGCGTCAGCGAGCACTGTTTCCTTCTACTAGTTTTTTGTTTTGCTATGGTGTTGTAGATGGGGATGAGCCTGAGCCTCTTCCTCTACTGCCAAAAGCTGCATGTTCAAATCTAGCTATAGAAAGCTTTTTTATTTATTTTAGTTTTAGGCCTATCCCAAAACTTGACCCTTACCTTAACCAGTCAGAGTTAATGCCTAACCTTAAAAAATCTGAGTTAGTACCTAAACTTAACCTTAAACAGTTTGAAATTTGACCTTTAGAACAACTTTTACAAGCGTCACGAGACTCGACTGAAGGTAACCTGGAACAGACCGGTAAAACATTTATGAATATGTTTTTTGGAACTAGGGTGTCACATGTAACCTTTTTTAAATGATTATTTGTTTTATGATTTCCTATACGTATCTCTCAGATGCATTTCAGACATCTCAAACCATACTTCCTTTTAATTTATTTTTGGACTATCTGTTTTGCCATGTATGAATGTGTCATCCAATCTGTTTCGCTGGGATATCAATCAGGTCAAATTCAATGTTTCATCAAATACTTTTAGTGGTCCTAAAATTCTAAATCAAACAGCTAAATTATCCATGGTATGACCTTCTTAAAACAATTCCATATGTTAGCTTAGACTCTTATTATTACACTCTTATTAAATTCCTATAATCGCTGAGCCTCTCACATTAAACAACCGTCTTTCCTGTCGTTTTTTGTATGTTGCCAACGTAGTGGCACAGACGGTGATCACACACCAGAAACATTTTTCACTTGGTCGTGAAGATTCTCAATACTATGCTGTCTCGCGAAAACAATGACGTGATTCATTTAATGTAGCTACAAGCTGTGGCTCAAAGCAGCCTCATAAATGTTCAGTCAGAATTTCACTCTTGCCATACAGAGTTGAAATATCTAGCCAACATTGCTTGGGAACTTCAGAGCTGTAACGATTTGACACTTTGGCTTTGGTTGAAGTCAAGTACAAACGCATACTAGTAGTATGCTCGAGAGTCTACACATTCTGGGCGATCCGAAACATCGTCACCATCTCATTAGCTTTTTCTCTGGCGAACTCTCATTGGCTATTGCTGATCACTGTTCTCAAAACTTCTCATTGCACATCGTGTCGATAAAATCAAACCTGTTTGAAAATACCAAGACCTCTGGAACTGCTCAAAGACGAGATCCGTAGCCATCAGATTGCGTATTTGACCGCTTACATCTAGCGTGTGTTGGTGACGGCCGTACACCCCAAGTAGGCAACAACATGGGGATTTTGTCTCCGATCTGAAACACTTGTCTGGGACAGCTAAATCGTGGCCAAAATCCTGTAGTGTACACCTGTCAGTCTCCCTCAGAGTTAAAAGACTGTTCCCATCCAGGTAAATCTGTACAGACAATCACCCACTACTATTGTCTACACTAATTGACAGCTCAGTCTACCTCTACTGTGGTGGGTGATAGGGAGAATAGTGCAGAGTGTGTTTGACAGTAGAGGTACAGGTGTTAGACTAATGAATGTTGACAGCCCTTCCCACCCTGCGGCTGTTTGTTCTAACGGTCCAAACTTCACACAGCTGGAATGAATTACTTCATCATTAACAACACACACACATGAACTTTCTAGTTGGCTGGGGCTAGGGGTTGATTTAGGATGGGGAAATAGGCAGGACCCAGGAGATGCCACAGAGGTTAACCCTGCTCTGTCATCATCAGCTCTGTGTTTTTAATGATAAACACAAACAGGATTTTTATTGGATGATCATTACATTGTGACAAGTTATCTGGAGCTAATCAGGAAGTAATGAATTAAATTACTGCGAACACTGTTGCTTCCTAATTAGCAGGTCTGGGACCAGATCTGGTGTATATTAAATATGTCTCGTTACGAAGACAGGCCGGGTCAGAAAGGGGAAGGACGGTGGGAGAGGGAGGTAAGGGGGGTTAGAGGAGGTGAATGTGTTCTAAGTCTGGCCTGAGTAGAGTTCAGGGATTGCACCTCTCTTTCTCTCTCTCTCTCTTTCTCTCAGACAGAGGCTGCATGAGAAAAGCCTCTCTGACATCACATCATCAGGAAAGCTCCTCTGGGCTGCTCTGCCCCTCGACAGGATGACAGCACGCCGCCTGAATGCTGCATGATTGAAACACACACACGTTTTCTTCTTCTATTCTCTTGGGGACCTAAAATTCATTTCCATTGAAAATCCTGTTTTCCCTATCACAGTAGAGTCGATTTCCGTGGCTATGGGAAATATAATTAGCATAATAAAAAAATCCCAAGAAAAATCTGTTTTCTGTTTTCTTGTATTGGATCCACCGCATCCCCGATGTCCCACTTCCACATCTGCGATGAAAGGTGGCAGAGCTAGAGCGATGTTTGTCCGACCATGAGACCCCCCATCTGCGGTTATAGATGGCAGAGCTAGAGCGGTGTTTGTCTGACCATGAGATATACCGGAAAAACGTTTTCTTACGGAAACGTTTGTAGTGTCCAAGCGATTTGGCCCCCTATAGAAAGATGAGACTCTCATGAACACGATGGTGTTCTCCATTTTTCTCTATGGCCCCCACTAGCGTCTTGGGACTCGTCTGAAGTCGGTACAGACGATCTGCCAACTTCTGTCTGTAGCGTCCAAACAGTTTGGGCTAAACACTAGTATGACCCCTCTGTGGAAAGGAGTTTTCCTCTAGGATGCCAACAAGACTTGTCTGAAGGTCCCACGGTAATAGTTGAACAAATGAATGGAAGCATACTGTGTATGGAGATTGTTTAGTGCCAAAAAAAAGGGTCAAATACATGTAAACATTTTATAGAAAGAGTTTCCTGATCTTTCTTATAGAATATCTCTCAGATATAGGACAGACTTCAGAACAACTTCCTTTAGATTTTTTTGGGACTATCTGTTGTTCCATGTAGTAAATCTGTTATTCAATGCATTTGTATGGGATAGTAGCAGTAAGGCCAAATGAAATTCATATTTAAAAATAATGTTATTTTTTAAATTCTCCATGGGGTCTTAAAATTCAGAATCAAATAGCTAAATGATCCTTGGTATGACCTTAAAATAATTCCAAACAGCCCAGTAGAACCCCGTCTTAGAGACACACACACACACACACACACACACACACACACACACACACACACACACACACACACACACACACACACACACACACACACACACACACACACACACACACACACACACACACACACACAAGGCAGAGCTGACGGGGGAAGCGGGAGGGAGGTTGTAGAGGTTGGACAAGATATTTCCTTTGGCCCTCTCACCACTCTCCTCTACCCTCTCCTCTCCTCATCTCTCCCAACTCCTCTCCTCCACTCTCCCCCTCTCCTCTCCCCTACTGACATGGGAGGTGAGGGTGCAATGGCATCTCCATGGTTACCCCCTGTGGGTCTCCACCGCTGATCTCTGTAAATAATTATGCGTGACTCAGTCAGTGGGGCGATATGCCAGTTGCCAGGGGGGTGCCTGGGGTGATTCACACCTAGCTGATGGGCTTGATGGAGTGGAAACCATGCAGGGGGAGAGAGGAGGGAGAGACTGCCGGTCTTGCTAAAGTATGTTTTGGCTGGCGAGGGTTGAATATGGTTGTAGGTCGACAGGAACATCAAAACTCTATGAGAGACAGATGGAGAGAGAGGAGGTGGGCAGCGGTGTTTCCAGGACCCCCCCCCGAAACACGTTTGGCCACCCCAGTGGCCACCCCCAGAAATGATAAGATCTGATAGGTCGTCTTTGAATATATATATAAACAAAATGTCTGGGCTACAGACAGCTATACTGGTCCGCTAATACAGGACTAGTAAAGGCCCAGTGCACTATCTTTGTGAGAAAAGTCATATTTCATTTTTTAATAAAAGTTTTTTTTTCAGGTGTTGTTGCAGCACCCTCAGCACCCTTTCCTCCCGCGGCTATGTACACAGTGCACTGTTCGGATGCTGGACTTATTTCGGTAACCTACTTAACTTGAAGGGATTTATTAGATGAGAATGTCATGACTGGTTATGTTCATGACACATTAAAAGTTAATACATTTTTACAGTTAAATTACATCTTTACTCTAAAGCCCATATGCGCAAGTGCACACGTAGGAGGTCCTGCAAATAAAATATGGACCCTCTGAAAGTCATGGTATAATTCACACTCTGCATGGCACTATCAAGTGAATTTACTGCTGTATGCTAATACCCTTATATAAAATCCTGACCTTGAATGCAAACACTGTTACAATACTTTTGGAATTGATTTATGATTTATTTGAACAGGGAAATGTACCAAACCTGAGCTGAAGCATTTCATTCATTGAATCATCATAATTATATTGTAAAAATCCACCTTGCATCAATTAAGGTTCAACATGTTACGGCCCTCCTAAACTGGGTGTGTGCCCCACCTTGGCCACCCCATTCAACATGTTACGGCCCCCCTAAACTGGGTGTGTGTCCCACCTTGGCCACCCCGTTCAACATGTTACGGCCCCCTAAACTGGGTGTGTGCCCCACCTTGGCCACCCCATTCAACATGTTACGGACAAGCCACTAGGTGTGTGTGTGTGTGGGGGGGGATAGGACGAGAGGAGAGGATGAGGGGAGAGGAGATGAGAGGAGGAGAGGAGAAGAGAGGGATGGGGATGGTAGATATTCAGAGGCATTGAGAGGGGAGAAGAGAGAGGAGTGGAGTGGACACTTAGATAACAAGAAAAGATGGTTGATTTAAAGTGGAACAGAAGACTTTCACCTGCATATTAGAGCAGTTTATCACATACTTTATCACTGTATTTCACAATAATTGAGAATACACATACAAACACTTGACATGATAGGGCTATTATAGCCAGGGCTGCGTGTGAACAGCAGTGTCACAGATTGAGAGATGGAGATGGAAAGAGAGAGATGGAGGTGGAGATGGAAAGAGAGAGATGGAGGTGGAGATGGAAAGAGAGAGATGGAGGTGGAGATGATGGAGGTGGAGATGGAAAGAGAGATGGAGGTGGAGATGGAAAGAGAGATGGAGGTGGAGATGGAGGTGGAGATGGAAAGAGAGAGATGGAGGTGGAGATGGAAAGAGAGAGATGGAGGTGGAGATGGAAAGAGAGAGATGGAGGTGGAGATGGAAAGAGAGAGATGGAGGCGGAGAGCAAGAGTGACACAGATAAAAAGACAGAAAGAGGAGTGAATATAATAATAATATAATGAGAAATAGAGAGAGATGAAGAGCGAGAGAGAGATAGAGAGACAGAAGGTGAGAGTAATGGAAAGAGAGCGATGGAGAGAGAGGGCGATGGACATATAGAGTGAGAAGGTATATAAATAAATAAATAGGAAGGCTTGCGTGACAAGGAATGATGTAACGAGCATCTCTAACGGAGCAGGAGGGGTTAGCCTCTCTCTCTCTCTCTCTCTCGCCGCTACTCAAATGTCACAGTTGTTGGGGCTCTCGCTGGCGAAAGCAAAACAAATGTTAAGTGAATTCAGAAAGGATCCACACAGGACAGTGGACAGCAAAGGGGTTTTATTCTGAGATTTTAACCATATCCCATAGCTCAAACTCTTCATGGCAAATGATATAAGCTTTTTAGAGATAACTGTAAAACAGAGCTGATATGGCTACACTGGGATCTTCTGATTTCATACCTTGATGCAGGATGGTAATACACACACCCCTGCACAGGTCTTTCCACACACATAACTGTAATTGTGACATGTGAACATCTGTAAGAGGATTGGATCATGACGAATGGCTTTGTTCATGTCGTATTTAGTACACATCTCAGACAAACACACTTCATGCCAATGTCAATGACAACACATACATCAGATCTGAAAACAAATATGCTCATGTTCTTCAAATATTTTCTACATCATTACAGTTATATTTATAATACCTGTGTCAAAACTCTTGCACAAAATAACACACTCAACAATAACTACTGAGGTAAATTATAGGTTACAGTTGCTAGGGAAAGCAGCCTACAATCTTCTGAAAGAGACTAATGAAGCCCCTGATATTAATAGAGGTGGCTCAGTAGAGAGGAATCTTGCCTCAAAGAGAGAGAGAAGGAGAGTGGGAAAGAGGGAGATAGGCTTTCATCTGAGCACTTCATGTATTCCTCCTCAGACTGCAAACGCTATGATTAGAGAGAGAGAGAGAGAGAGAGAGAGAGAGAGAAGAGAAGAGGGAGAGAAGAGAAGAGGGAGAGAAGAGAAGAGGGAGAGAAGAGAAGAGGGAGAGAGAGAGAGAGAGAGAAGAGAAGAGGGAGAGAAGAGAAGAGGGAGAGAATGTGACACAGAAAGGTAGAGAGTGAAAGGTAGAGTGAGTTTTTTTCTTCTTTTTCTTCTATTTTTCTTCTATTTTTATTCCAGCGTCACCAGGTGTGCGGTCAGCCTGGTATCTACTGATAAGCTTCAGTCTGCAAAAAATCACAAGACATGACGCATAAGTCAATACATTATGTTCAATTTGAAAAATTTGCTGATAAAGCTGCAATGGGTAAATTGGTGAAAGACTCAAACAGACAGACAGACAGGGAGACAGAGAGGCAGAGAGGCAGGCAGGCAGACCGGCAGAGAGGCAGAGAGGCAGGGAGACAGACAGGCAGACAGACAGGGAGACAGACAGGCAGACAGACAGGCAGGCAGACCGGCAGGAGGCAGAGAGGCAGAGAGGCAGGCAGGCAGAGAGGCAGACAGGCAGACAGGCAGACAGACAGACAGACAGACAGACAGACAGGCAGAGACAGACAGACAGACGAGACAGAGAGACAGAGAGGCAGAGAGGCAGGCAGACAGACAGGCAGACAGACAGGCAGACAGACAGACAGACAGACAGAGAGGCAGACAGGCAGGCAGGCAGACAGACAGACAGACAGACAGACAGACAGACAGACAGACAGACAGACAGACAGACAGACAGACAGACAGACAGACAGACAGACAGACAGACAGACAGACAGGGAAACAGAGAGGCAGAGAGGCAGGCAGGCAGACCGGCAGGCAGGCAGAGAGGCAGGCAGACAGACAGACAGACAGACAGACAGACAGACAGACAGACAGACAGACAGACAGACAGACAGACAGACAGACAGACAGACAGACAGACAGACAGACAGACAGACAGACAGACAGACAGAAACAGAGAGGCAGAGAGGCAGACCGGCAGGCAGGCAGACAGGCAGAGAGGCAGACAGACAGACAGACAGACAGACAGACAGACAGACAGACAGACAGAGAGGCAGAGAGGCAGGCAGGCAGACAGACAGACAGAGAGGCAGGCAGACAGACAGACAGAGAGGCAGACAGGCAGACAGGCAGAGAGGCAGGCAGACAGAGAGGCAGGCAGAGAGGCAGGCAGGCAGACAGACAGACAGAGAGGTAGGCAGGCAGAAAGGCAGAGAGGCAGGCAGACAGGCAGAGAGGCAGGCAGACAGACAGAGAGGTAGGTAGACAGGCAGAGAGGCAGGCTGACAGACAGGCAGAGAGGCAGGCTGACAGACAGACTCCAAAATTATTGGCACCCTTAATAAAGATGAGCAAAAAAGTTAAAAATACTCAAAAATATATATAATACAAATACTGAGCTATATTGTATGCTCCCAAAAAATGGACATTTATATTATTTTATACTAATACAATTTCTCAGTGTCACGTTCTGACCTTAGTTCTTTTATTATGTCTTTCCTGTAGTCCCTGTTCACCCACGACTGCGTGGCCATGCACACCTCCAACTCAATCATCAAATTTGCGGACGACACTACAGTGGTAGGCTTGATTACCAAAAACGACGAGACGGCTTACAGGGAGGAGGTGAGGGCCCTCGGAGTGTGGTGTCGGGAAAATAACCTCACACTCAACGTCAACAAAACTAAGGAGATGATTGTGGACTTCAGGAAATAGCAGAGGGAACACCCCCCTATCCACATTGAGGGGACAGTAGTGGAGAGGGTAGTCAGTTTTAAGTTCCTCGGCGTACACATCACAGACAAACTGAATTGGTCCACCCACACAGACAACATCGTGAAGAAGGCGCAGCAGCGCGTCTTCAACCTCAGGAGGCTGAAGAAATTTGGCTTGTCACCAAAAACACTCACAAACTTCTACAGATGCACAATCGAGAGCATCCTGTCGGGCTGTATCACCGCCTGGTACGGCAACTGCTCCTCCCACAACCGTAAGGCTCTCCAGAGGGTAGTGAGGTCTGCACAACGCATCACCGGGGGCAAACTACCTGCCCTCCAGGACACCTACACCACCCAATGTCACAGGAAGGCCATAAAGATCATCAAGGACAACAACCACCCGAGCCACTGCCTGTTCACCCCGCTATCTTCCAGAAGGTGAGGTCAGTACAGGTGCATCAAAGCTGGGACCGAGAGTCTGAAAAACAGCTTCTATCTCAAGGCCATCAGACTGTTAAACAGCCATCACTAACATTGCGTGGCTGCTGCCAACACACTGACTCAACTCCAGTCACTTTAATAATGGGAATTGATGTAAATTGATGTAAAATATATCACTAGCCACTTTAAACAATACTACTTAATTTAATGTTTACATACCCTACATTATTCATCTCATATGTACGTGTATATACTGTACTCTATATCATCTACTGCATCTTTATGTAATACATGTATCACTAGCCACTTTAAACTATGCCACTTTGTTTACATACCCTACATTACTCATCTCATATGTATATACTGTACTCGATACCATCTACTGCATCTTGCCTATGCCGTTCTGTACCATCACTCATTCATATATCTTACGTACATATTCTTTATCCCTTTACACTTGTGTGTATAAGGTAGTAGTTTTGGAATTGTTAGGTTAGATTGGTTGGTTATTACTGTATTGTCAGAACTAGAAGCACAAGCATTTCGCTACACTCACATTAATATCTGCTAACCATGTGTATGTGACAAATACATTTGATTTGATTTGATTCTAAAAAAGTAGAGGAAGATTGAGGGTAGAGGAAGTAGAGTGTTCCTAAGAGGCTCCCAGTGAGTAGTAGATCTTTGCCAGAACAGAGTGATAGGCCTATGAATGAAATGTGCTCCAGTAAGGTTGTCTTTTTAGCATTCATTCCCATGATTATCAAATGTACTGCAGAAATGGAAAGTAAATCACAGAAAATAGGTGTTGTGGTGGCAGCTGCAGAGAAGTACTCGGGTTTTACGAGATTTTACTGCAGAAGAGTTACAAGGTGTGTTGAATAGTAATGTCTCATCCTTCCAGGCTGTTGGGTCAAAGTAGTGGAATTATGTTATTTTAGTATTTTTTTTATGGGTGTAGTATTTTTTGGCAGCGTAATTTTCATCCTTTTTACCCCTTTCCCCTTTTGTATTACAAAGTGTAATGGATTTACAGTCCAGTTGGTGGCAGTAATGCACCTAGTTGGTTGTCAACTGCCATTTAAAAATCACAAAAGAAGAACTCCTTGTGCTGTACATTTGCCTATAGGTTTTCACACACTTAATGTGCGTAGATCTACACGTATGTGTGCCCTGGTTGGAGTCAGATTTTTTTGAGTAACTTTTGGTAACATGATACCTCACTGATCCAGACACCCAAATTGCAACATTCCCAAGCGGGTGACAGAGGTTTTCTTGTTGTGCTCTCATTTGTGAAAGCAAAGGAAGAGTCTTGCTTGTCTTGTCTTCCCTTGCTAGAATATTGGCTAAACACTAGCTAGCCTTTTAGCTTCCCACATCGCCATGTGAAATAATCAGATTTATAATAAAAAAATGTGCCCTGGCAAATATTTGTGTATTTGCCGGTGTAACCTACAACATTATCCCAATTTCAAATGAAATCAATTACAGTATATTTCTCACATGATTCGTAAACAACAGTTGTTCCTTTTCCAACAATGAGTTAAAGATAAAAAAGAAAAAATATTGTGACACGAGGAATTCATAACAATAACAAGTCAAAAATAACATGGCTATATGCAGGGAGTACCAGTACCGAGATGGTGTGCAGGATACGTGGTAGCTGCAATTGAAGTCAGAAGTTTAGATACATTTAGGTTGGAGTCATTAAAACTAGTTTTTCAACCACTTCACAAATTTCTTGTTAACAAACTATAGTTTTGGCAAGTCGCTTAGGACATCTACTTTGTGCGTGACACAAGTAATTTTTCCAACTATTGTTTACAGACAGATTATTTAACTTATAATTCACTGTATCACAATCCAGTGGGTCAGAAGTTTACATACACTAAGTTGATTGTGCCTTTAAACAGCTTGGAAAATTCCAGAAAATTATGTCATGGCATTAGACATTTGAGTCAATCAGAGGTGAACCTGTGGATGTATTTCAAGGCCTACCTTCAAACTCAGTGCCTCTGTCCTTGACATCATTGGAAAATCAGAAGAAATCAGCCAAGAAGTCCACATGTCTGGTTCATCCTTGGGAGCAATTTCCAAACGCCTCAAGGTACCACATTCATCTGGACAAACAATAGTATGCAAGTATAAACACCATGGGACCACACAGCTGTCATACCGGTCAGGAAGGAGATGCATTCTGTCTCCCAGAGATGAACGTACTTTGGTGCGAAAAGTGCAAATCAATCCCAGAACAACAGCAAAGGACCTTGTGAAGATGCTGGAGGAAACAGGTACAAAAGTATCTACAGGTACAAAAGTATCTACATCCAGAGTAAAACTGCCATAAAAAAGCCATACTACGGTTTGCAACTGCACATGGGGACAAAGATTGTACTTTTTGGAGAACTATCCTCTGGTCTGATGAAACAAAAATAGAACTGTTTGGCCATAATGACCATCGTTATGTTTGGATGGAAAAGGGGGAGGCTTGCAAGCCGAAGAACAACATCCCAACCATGAAGCACGGGGTGGCAGCCTCATGTTGTGAGGGTGCTTTGCTGCAGGAGGGACTGGTGCACTTCACAAAATAGATGGCTTCATGAGGGAGGAAAATGATATGGACATATTGAAGCAATATCTTAAGACAGCAGTCAGAAAGTTAAAGCTTGGTCGCAAATGCATCTTCCAAATGGACAATGAGCCCAAGCATACTTCCAAAGTTGTGGCAAAATGGTAAGGACAACAATGTCAAGGTATTGGAGTGGCCATCACGAAGCTCTGACCTCAATCCCATAGAAAATATGTGGGCAGAACTGAAAAAGCATGTGAGAGAAAGGAGGCCTTCAAACCTGACTCAGTAACACCAGCTCTGTTAGGAGGAATGGGCCAAAATTCACCCAACATATTGTGGGACGCTTGAGGAAGGCTACCCAAAATGTTTGACCCAAGTTAAACAATTTAAAGGCAATGCTACCAAATACTAATTGAGTGTATGTAAACTTTTGATCCACTGGGAATGTGATGAAAGAAATCATAGCTGAAATAAATCATTCTCTCTACTATTATTCTGATATTTCACATTTTTAAAATAAAGTGGCCCAAGGCAGGGAATTTTTACTAGGATTAAATGTCAGGAAATGTGAAAAACTCAGTTGAAATGTATTTGGCTAAGGTGTATGTAAACTTCCGACTTCAACTGTACATATTGGTAGGTGTCACGGTTGTTCAAAGGAGAGGACCAAGGTGCAGCGATGTGAGCATACATTTTCTTTATTTTAATCAAAATGACGCCAAACAAAACAAAAAATAAACCGTGACGCTCAAAAGCTAAGTGCTCTAAACATAGTGAACCCCCACAAACACAGGTGGGAAAAAGGGTACCTAAGTATGGTTCCCAATCAGAGACAACAATAGACAGCTGTCCCTGATTGAGAACCATACCCGGCCAAACACAAAGAAATAGAAAACATAGAACACAAAACATAGAATGCCCACCCCAACTCACACCCTGACCAAACCAAAATAGAGACATAAAAAGGATCTCTAAGGTCAGGGTGTGACAGTAGGAATAAAGTGACTAGGCAACAGGATAGATAATATACTGAGCTGTAGCAGCAGCTTATGTGGAACAGTAGCAGCAGCGTATGTGGTGTGGAGGTGAGTGAGTGTGAGTGTGTGGCGTCAGTATGCATGTGTGCACATGTTTTGTGTGTGGGCATATGTAGTGTGTGTGAGTTGTTGGGGTGTCGGTGTAAATATGTGAGAGTGCAGGGTAGAGCCCAGTGTGTGTGCATTAAGTTAATATAGGTATTGTGGGTAGCCATTTGAAAAGCTATTTATATTTTATATATTATATTATATTATTTCGCAGTCTTATGGCTTGTGGGTAGAAGATGTTCAGGGTACTCTTGGTTCCAGATTTGGTGCACTCTTACCACTTGCTGTGCGGTAGCAGAGAGAACAGTCTATGGCACTGGGTGGCTGGAGTCTTTGACAAAAAATGTCTTCCTCTGACACCGCCAGGTATAGAAGTCCTGGATGGCAGGGAGCTAGGCCCCATTGATGTATCTGCCTTGGGTCGGGTGCCTTGCAGTTGCCGTACCAAGCGGTGATGCAGCCAGTCAAGATACTCTGAAGATCTGAGGGTCCATACCAAATCTTTTCAGCCTCCTGAGGGGGAAGAGGTGCAGTCGTGCCCTATTCAAAACTGTGTGGGTTTGTGTGGACCATGTTAATTCCTTGGTGATGTGGACACTGGGAAAATTGAAGTTATTGACATGCTCCACTACAGCCCCATTGATGTGGATGGGGCGTGCTCGCCCTTCTGTTTCCTGTAGTTCACTATCAGTTTCTTTGTTTTACTGATGTTGAGGGAGAGGTTGTTGTCCTGGCAGCACACTTCTAAGTCACTGAACACCTTCCTATAGGCTGCCTCATCATTGCTGGGGATCAACCCTACCACTGTTGTGTCATCAGCAAACCTGATGATGGTGTTGGAGTTGTCCACGGTCACGCAGTCATGGGTGAACAGGGAGTACAGGAGGGGACTAAGCACACGCCCCTGTGGGGCCCCTGTGTTGATGGTCAGTGTGTCAGATGTGTTATTGCCTATCCTCACCACCTGGGAGCGGTCAGTCAGGAAGTCCAGGATCTAGTTGCAGAGGGAGGTGTTCAGTCCCAGGGTCCTGAGTTTGGTGATGAGCTTGAAGGGGAATATGGTGTTTAATGCTGAGCTGTAGTCCATGAACAGCATTCTTACATAGGCATTCCTTTTGTCCAGGTGGGTGAGAGCAGAGTGGAGTGAAATAGAGATTGCATAATCTGTGGATCTGTTTCGGTGGTATGTGAATTGTAGTGGGTCCAGGGTATCTGGGATGGTGATGTTGATGTGAGCAATGACCAGCTTTCAAAGCATTTCATGGCTATAGATGTGAGTGCTAAGGGGCGCTAGTTATTTATGCAGGTTACTGTGGCATTCTTGGGCACGGGGACTATGGTGGTCTGCTTGAAAAAAGTTGCTATTTCATACCGGGTCAGGGATAAATTGAAAATGTCAGTGAAGACACTTTCCAGTTGGCTCCACGGCCTTGCGAATGTTAGCCTGTTTTTAGGTCTTACTCACACCAGATACAGAGCGCGAGATCACATAGACGTCCAGAACGGGTGGTACTCTCATGCATGGTTCACTGTTGCTTGCCTCGAAGCGAGCATAAAAGGAATTTAGCTTGTCTGGTAGGCTTGCGTCGTTGGGCAGCTCACGGCTGGGTTTCCCTTTGTAACCTGTGATAGTTTGCAAGCCCTGCCACATCCGTCAAGCATCAGAGCTGGCGTAGTAGGAGAAATGCCACCTCTGAATGTTCATTTTCTTGTTTGCTTATGGCCCTATACAGCTTGTTGAGTGCTGTCTTAGTGACAGCAACGGTTTGTGGTTGCAAATAGAGAGCTTCAAAAAATATAGATGAAAACAATTTTTGTAAGTACTATTGTCTGCAGTTTATCATAAGGTTTTCTAACAGGTGAGCAAAAAGGTAACTGAGCTAAACGGCTCTCTTTGACACACACACACACTCTTTCTCTCTCTATCTCAATCTTACATTTTTCTCTCTAAAATACACTTTCTCTCAAACTCTCTCACCCTTTCTGTCCATTTATTTTGTCATTATCTTTCCCTCTACCCCCTTCCCCTTTCTCCTCTCTGTTGTCATCTGCCTCTTCCCACAGATTGCCCCCCGCCCTGGGGTCTGCCACAATTGTCCCTCAACCCTATGTTCCCTCAAACCTATGTTCCCTAAACCCTGTGTTCCCTCAGCCCAATGTTCCCTCAACCCTATGTTCCCTAAACCCTATGTCCCCTCAGCCCTATATTCCCTTAGCAATATGTTCCCTAAACCCTATGTTCCCTCAGTTCTATCTTCTAAACCAGTGTTTAGCAACCCAAATGAGAGGAAGAGTAATGGAGACACAGAATGTACCCCTGTTTAGGAGTTAGGGAAATGGAAAAGAGGGAAATTAAAGACAACAACTTAATGTTATGTGATAACAAGGAACATAGAGCTGAGGGAACATGGACTGAAGGAACATAACACTGAGGAAACATATGGCTGAGGGAACATACAACTGAAGGAACACAGGGCTGAAGAAATGTAGGTCTGTGGAAACATAGGGCTGTGGGAACATAGAACTGAGGGAACATAGGGCTGTGGGAACATAGAACTGAGGGAACATAGGGCTGTGGGAACATAGAACTGAGGAAATGTAGGTCTGTGGAAACATAGGGCTAGGGGAACATGATGTGGGAACATAGAACTGAGGGAACATAGGGCTGTGGGAACATAGAACTGAGGAAATGTAGGTCTGTGGAAACATAGGGCTAGGGGAACATGATGTGGGAACATAGAACTGAGGGAACATAGGCCTGTGGGACCATAGAACTGAGGGAACGTAGGATGGTGGAAACATAGGGCTGTGTAAACGGAGGGAACATAGGGTTGAGGGATCATAGGGCCCAGCCTCTACCCTGCCTTCCAAAGTCCAAAAATATATGTAGCAACTGCAGATGTCCCCTTCAATAGCTTGTCATGATATCACTCAAATCAAATTATATTGGTCACATACATGTGGTTAGCAGATGTTATCGCGAGTGTAGCGAAATGCTTGTTCTTCTAGTTCCGACAGTGCAGTAATACCTAACAATTCTACTACAAAAACCTAATACACACACATCTAAGTAAAGGAATGGAATATGAAGGCATAAATATATGGGTGAGCAATGTCAGAACACTTGGCATTCAGGCCAAAGAGTTAAATCTTGGTGTCATCAAATCAGAGAATCTTGTTTCTCATGGTCTGAGAGATCTTTACGTACCTTTTGGCAAATTCCTAGCAGACTGTAATGTTATTATTTCTGGTCAGAGTGACAATCGTGTTCTATTGAAGTGAGTATACCCATCGATCTTCTTGGTCTTGTGGTCTTGGTCAAGGTCTCGGTCCTTAGAGTTATTGTCTTAGGCTTCATCTTCACTGCTCTGGTCTTGACTTCACCTCTGGTACACATCACCATGTTCATACAACCTTACAACTCACTTCGAAATCAAGTGAATATTGATTTCGAAGTGAGTTGTAAGGTTGTATGAACATGGTGATGTGTACCAGAGGTGAAGTCAAGATCAGAGCAGAGATTTTGTTTTTCCTCCCACGTCAGGAACCATGTTCGAGTCTTCAGACTGTTTGCGGAAACTACCCTGGCTCTCCTCCTGTCCTACTGCCCTGGAATGGATGTAACTCCAGAATATACCCACTCCAGTCAGTAGACCCTACAGATTCAGTATATCAGCTTGGAACAAAGGTCACCCCTGTTTTAAAAGATGAGTAGTAAAATTGATGTATATTACAAAGGGCAGAAACTACTGTGGTCTCCCAGGATCAGTTGGGGTTCACTAGCTAGCTAAAGTGTAATGGGGTTTACTGCCCAACCAAGAGAGAAAATGCCAAATGACATTTAGGGGCCCTGTAAGCATATTAGCTCTCTGTTTTACGCTCAACTGAATCTCTTTTATCTTTCCCTTCTCTCTTTCTACTTGTCTTACCTTCTCTTTTTACTCAAATCATTTTCTTCTCTATTTCCTTCTCTTATTTCTCAGGCCTTGCTGGTGGTTCTGTGCCTTACCCTACGCTCTGCTCATCTTCCTCTGTGATGAAATACATCCTGCGACAAAATTCAGGAGGTAAGTGCTGAGAGACTATGGAAAACAAGCTGTTAAGCTAACGCTGACAATTTTACATCGATGTCAATTATTGTGTAATAACACGACAATGACATGCAGGATTGGGAGTGCAAATTATATAATTTGCAGTGTGGCAAGATGAAATCAAACAAACAAAAAATAATTATCTCTGAATTGCCTCTTCTTTAAGGTTGGGTGAACAAGGAGTATGAAGGTACTGTACTGATTTGCATGTGTAAAATATGAATTGAGCCTGTATAATCACTTTTGTTTTTTGATAATAAATGCAACAACACTAGCAAGCAGGTAATGTGATGTGTGAATAAATACAACACTAGCAAGCAGGTAATGTGATGTGTGAATAAATACAACACTAGCAAGCAGGTAATGTGATGTGTGAATAAATACAACACTAGCAAGCAGGTAATGTGATGTGTGAATAAATACAACACTAGCAAGCAGGTAATGTGATGTGTGAATAAATACAACACTAGCAAACATGTGCAGCACCTGTCAAAAGTTTAGACACACCTACTCATTGCAGGGTTTTTCTTTATTTTTACTATTTTCTACATTGTTGAATAATAGTGAATACATCAAAACTATGAAATAACACATATGGAATCATGTAATAACCAAATAAATGTTAAACGAATCAAAATAGATTTTATATTTGAGATTCTTCAACGTAGCCACCTTTTGCCTTGATGACTACTTTGCAGCTGTGGACCCCTGGTGTTACGCTCGTTTGATGAATTGGACCAAGGTGCAGCGTGGTAGGCGTACATTTTTTCTTTATTTTTAACAACACAGAAAAACAACAAAATTGAAAACGAACGTAAAGTTCTGCAGGCTACACAGCACCTATACAAAATCAAGATCCCACAAACTAAAGGGGGAAAGGGCTGCCTAAGTATGATCCCCGATAGACAGCTGCCTCTGATTGGGAACCATACCAGGCCAAACAAAGAAATAGGAAAACTAGAACGCCCACCCAAATCACACCCCGACCTAACCAAATAGAGAAATAAATAGGCTCTCTAAGGTCAGTGCGTGACAGTACCTCCCCCCAAAAGGTGCGGAACCCGGCCGCAAAACCTGACTCCATGGGGGAGGGTTCGGGTGGGCATCTAGCCTCGGTGGCGGCTCCGGTTCGGAACGTAGACCCCGCTCCGCTCGCTGAACCCTCCGCTTCCGTGGAAACGGACTGTGGATCTTTGCCGGAGGACACTGGACCGTAGATCTTCGCCGGGGACTCCGGACCGCAGATCGTCGCCGGAGGAACCAGACTGTGGATAGTCGCCGAAGGAAACGGGCCGTGGATCGTCGCTGGGGACTCCGGACCGTAGATCGTCGCGGGGACTCCGGACCGTAGATCGTCGCCGGGGACTCCGGACCGTAGATCGTCGCCGGGGACTCCGGACCGTAGATCGTCGCCGGGGACTCCGGACCGTAGATCGTCGCCGGGGACTCCGGACCGTAGATCGTCGCCGGGGACTCCGGACCGTAGATCGTCGCCGGAGGAACCAGACTGTGGATCGTCGCCGAAGGCACCATCACTACGGGGAAGCATGGTGGTGGCAGCATCATGCTGTGGGGATGTTTTTCAGCAGGGAGGGACTGGGAGACTAGTCAGGATAGAGGTAAAGATTAACAGAGCAAAGTACAGAGAGATCCTTCAATTAAAAACCTGCTCCAGAGTGCTCACAACCTCAGACTGGGGTGTAGTTTCACCTTCCAACAGGACAACGACCCTAAGCACAACTAGGGTGGGCATTCTAGTTTCTTTATTTCTATCTTTTCTATTTCTTTGTTTTTGGCCGAGTGGGGTTTTCAATCAGAGGCAGCTGTCTATCGTTGTCTCTGATTGGAATCATACTTAGGCAGCCTTTTCCCCACCTGTGTTTTGTCGGTAGTTATTTTCTGTATAGTTTATTTGCCTTACAGAACTGTTCGTTTTTCACTTTGTTATTTTGTTCGAGTGTTTTGATAAATAAAATCATGAACACATACCACGCTGCGCTTTGGTCCGATCCTCATTCTGACGAGAGACATTACAAATACACACACATACACAGCATGTCAATAACACAATTAGCTAAACTAAGCAAAAAACACACGCTGCAGCCCATTTGGCAATTTGGGATCCCCAACTTCCAAACAGGGATTCCAACCAAATTGCATGCGTTCACTGTTTGTGCGCAATTATTCTTAGCAACAGTGGCAATGCATTTGGCGAGATCAGACATATTAGAAGAGTGATATGGGACAAAAGTACAACATTCATCGCCAATGATTGCACGAGTGCCCCCTTGACCTGCCAAAAGATAGTCAAGAGCCTCTCTGTTTTGCAGAGCCAATTTACGCAATTATTTTAGCATTGAAAATTTTCTCTACGTGGCTAGAGATCTCCAAAATTTGGTCTAGGGCACATGCAACTCCATACCCAGGGAAAAACACACCAAAGAACCTGAAGGAAGGTGCTTGAGTGTGAGTTATATCAGCTAGAGAGCTCTAAGCTCTCATAATTCCAGGAGGTTTGTAGTCTCTTAAACAGAGCCTTCACACCCTTCTCATTGTTTGGAACAGTTCTCATAGCTGTCACTACAAACCCAACAGTGCAAGCATTTGATCCATTAAGATTCATAGTACATTGTTGGTCATAGTCTTAAAAGGCCTGTGTTGGTCTGTTTAGAAACATTCTGTCTCAGAGACAGGCCCTCTGTACTTTGCCTCTGGCCAAAAATACATTTGCACATAAATCATTCCATTTAACCCATAACACATTAATTGCTCCACTTACATGGTTAAAAACATACAAAACATTTGCTCATGTCAATTAGTCAGTTACCAAAAATGTGTCAGTTTCCAACAATCTCTCATCTGGAACAATGATCACTCATATCTTCCACACCACCTAGAAACCCTATTGACTTTCATAGGGAAGAGAGAGAACACATGTTATAACAGATTCCCACCAACCTTGATAAGAATGAGATTGGGGCAAGGTTAGCCCAAACAATAACTTGTGGCTCTCCTCACATTTTAGGGGCATCACTCTGTTTCTAGAAGCCTCGCCAAATTATAATTAGAACTATTGATAACGTATCCAACCTAAATGTAGAATGACAGTCCTTACTGCTTCACGTTGGTTCTAGCACTCAAATTTAATAACTTAGCACACACCGACACTGGTAGAATTCACATTTACATTGCCATACAGTATATTCATCTTATATTTCTAGCATTCATTTTTCTCATCACGGTCCACATTTGTGGCAGTGACAGATTGATATCTCAATGCATTCTTAGTCTAAATGACTATATATTTCGTAGTGTGCAGACCTCCACAATCTACCTGGTACCCCAAATAAACAATTTTGGACAAGCCTAAATCTTCATGGAACTCATTCTTCTGGCGTTTCTTAATTTTCTTCTTCAGATAACTTTACAGTTCGTCCTCCCAATGGCACACATGTTCAAAGTGGATGGCACTTGATATGTCCCAATTTCAATATATATATATCTGGTGATTAATCTGATTTTCTCAAGCAGATGAATCTCTCACCTAATCCATCATCACCATCCTTGGTCCATTATGTACTTTCCATTTTCCTACCAGTACACCAGCAGCATGAGAGAAGTTTGGACAGGATCTCTCTCCATGCTCCCTCCACGTGGACTCATGTCGCTCATGAGAGAAAAGGCAGTTGATAGCTTCGACTAGAGGCTGTGTAGAGGTTGCTGGTTCCGGACTCAGGTCTCATGGTAGAAGTGTTGAAGGACCATTACTTCAGCCGGTTAGAAGGGGTGGTAAATTGCAGATATTGGTTGCAGATACAGGTAGTGAGGATTCCTCCCAGGCACGATCAATCAGTCTCTTGCATGAACCCAGTCAAATTGGTTATTAGAAAAGCAATGACATTGATTGTATTATACAAAGTTATCAAAATATATATCAACAAATCTTGCATATCTTGATTTATTTCCACAATTAACGATTAATATGGGTAATAATGTAGGTAGTTCATGTGAAGGAATGTTACCTACAACCAGGATTGACATTACAATAATTCCGTTTTTGGAAAGCAATTATTATTATTTTGGCAAAAAAATATTGTGATTCATCCCATATTGTCCCTAACATCATTACCCCATAGCAGCAGATGTGGGATATACACATACACACACACACACACACACACACACACACACACACACACACACACACACACACACACACACACACACACACACACACACACACACACACACACACACACACTTGGCTTTGTAGGAACAACCCTGTCAGGCAGGCTCAGATTCTTGAGGGGGCGGTGCAGCTTTAGTGGGTCTCTGACTGCATTTATCTTTCTGTCTTCGCTGCATATAGACTACTTGCAGTAGGCCTATAAAACAGACAAGGACTTTTCCTTAGTGTATGGGTCGCTCAGGTGGGTGTCTAGGGTATAGAGTTGGAGTCCATTCCATCATGATAGGACAATAAATAAATATGCCATATTTATCATTTATTTTAAATGATATATCTCATATATGCACAACATTGAAAGCAGTCTCTGTCACAACTCCTGCTCGCAGACACACATGGGCTATTTTCCTTTTTCATTCATTTAACTCCACACTTTTCCAAACAAAAACACCCCCCACCTTCCATCACAATACACCAGTACATACCCACATACTGTGCCTTCTATGTCCTCTGTTTGCTGTGTTTTTAGCCCTACCATGTTGATTCCTACCATGTTTCAGGCTTTTGACTACTTTTGTGTTTCAGTTCCTTATATTTCAAGATGTTTTCTTCTAAAGCTGTCTTTTATCTGTTTGAAAATACTATAAATAGAAAGAAAAATACCAGTTATTTTACAACATGCCCTATCTTGAATGATAGTGTTAAGGTTTTCTTCTGTCGAAGGAGAGGAGGACCAAAATGCAGCGTGGTTATTTGTAAACATATTTAATAAAGATGATAACGAACATACAAAAACAATAAACGTAACGTGAAAAACCGAAACAGCCCTATCTTGTGCAAACGAACACAGAGACAAGAACAATCACCTACGAAACACTCGAGTTTTTTGGGATTGCACATGCTGTTATTTTGAACACTGTTATCCTTATTGATCTGTAGGATACCAAAATAGAACATCTAAAATGTAAAACTCACTCCATAAGGCTTAAGTATTTTCCCCGTATGCTTTTAGAAAACACAAGGCCTGTGTGAAATAGAAAGACTAGGCTGATCTGTAACCCTCTAGCACCTCCCCCTGTAAGAGTGGAAAGAGGCAACCTCAAAGTTACACACAAGGATACCTTGACACACAGAGGAATGGAATAGACATGGAAAGGCAGTGGTTCTGTAAATGACTGAAAACAGGGGTAAAGAATATTATATGGTACAGCCAATAGGACAAAAGCAAAAATAACTTACTACCTCCACATACAGTATTACAACACACACTGTCAAAAAAAAAACTCTCTGGATCAACCTAAAATTGCGTCTGGTTACAAGTAAATTAGTTAGGTTTTCTTAATAGAAAAAAACTACATTGGTTGAAACCAAGTATATTATTCAATGTCGACTGTTTTGTTTTATTATTAAAATACCTATATTTCAAGTTGCAACCTATTTATTTCAACACTCAACTTACTTTTCCCTTTTGGTTAAACCTAATAAATAACATAACTACAAACTAATATACATGTAACTGCCAAAATAAAGCAAACACCACCATAAAGTTTGTTAATAGGGTGTTGGGCCACCATGAGCTTCCAGAACAGCTTCAATGCTCCTTGGCATAGGTTCTACGAGTATCTGGAACTCTATTGGAGGGATGCGACACCATTCTCCATGAGAAATTCTATCATTTTGAGTTTTGTTGATGGTGGTGGAAAATGCTGTCTCGTGCACCGTTCCAAAATCTCCTTTAAGTGTTCAATTGGGTTGAGATCTGGTGACATAACACTAAGCATGATGGGATGTCAATACATTGCATTCAAGGCAAAACATTTGGTGATAATTCTGCAATGGGTAAATTGGTGAAAGACGCAGGCAGATATATAAACTCACACAGACAGACATTTTTTCCTCTCCTCCTCTTTCCCCCTACCTCCTCTTTCCCTCCCTGTTCCCTCCCTCCCTCCCTCCCTCCCTCCCTCCCTCCCTCCCTCCCTCCCTCCCTCCCTCCCTCCCCCTCCCCCTCCCTCCCTCCCTCCCTCCCTCCCTCCCTCCCTCCCTCCCTCCCTCCCTCCCTCCCTCCCTCCCTCCCTCCCTCCCTCCCTCCCTCCCTCCCTGTTCACTTCTCCCCCTCCCTCCCTCCCTGTTCACTTCTCTCTCCCTCCCTCTCTTTCCCCCTGTTCACCTCCTCCATTTCCCCCTGTTCACTTCTCCCTCTCCCTCCCTCCCTCTCCCTCCCTACCTGCTCTTTCCCCCTGTTCACTTCCCTCCCTCCATCCCTCCCTCCCCTCCCTCCCCCCCTGTTCACTTCTCCCTCCCTCCCTCCCTCCCTCCCTCCCTCCCTCCCTCCCTCCCTCCCTCCCTCCCTCCCTCCCTCCCTCCCCTCCCTCCCTCCCTCCCTCCCTCCCTCCCTCCCTCCCTCCCTCCCTCCCTCCCTCCCTCCCTCCCTCCCTCCCTGTTCCCTCCCTCCCTCCCTCCCCCTCCCTCCCTCCCTCACCTCCTCTTTCCCCCTGTCTACCTCCCCCCTCTCCCTTTCCCTCCCCCCTTTTCACTTCTCCCTCTCCCACCCTCCCTCCCCTCCCTCTCCCTCACCCCTCCACCTCTCCTCACTTCTCTCTCCCTCCCTCCCTCTTCTCTCACCCCCTCCACCTCTCCTGAAAAAATGTTACGTTTCTGAAATGTAATCTCATCTACCTGTCTTTGTCTTCTAGAGACGTTGTTTGTTAGTGTGTACCTACATGTACATACCATACCTACATGTACATACTACCTCAATAAGCCTGACTAACCGGTGTCTGTATGTAGCCTTGCTACTCTTATTTTCAAATGTATTTTTTCTGTTTTATTTCTTTACTTACCTACATACACACACACACCTTTTTTTCCGCCCTGTTGGTTAGAGCCTGTAAGTAAGCATTTCACTGTAAGGTCTACACCTGTTGTATTCAGCGCACGTGACAAATACATTTGGATTTGATTTTGATTTGAACTCCTTTCCTCTTTTTAAGTCTGTGATTGTGGAATGATTATACGGTCTGTCTGTTTGTCTGTCACCAATTTACCCATTGCAGCTTTATCAACAACTTTTTGCCCTGCAGTGTATTGATTTGTGCTTCAACTGCTTGATGCATATCTATGCATCAATACGATTGACATATATATTTTCAAATTGAATGCAATGTATTGACTTATGCACCATGTGTCGTGATGCATATCCCTTTGCGAAAGCAAAAAAAAAAAGTGAAAGACACTTTTCAATTATATCATGTTGGCCAGCATGGTGTGGTAAATCTTATTTTGTTGAGCTGGAAAAACAGCTTTAAAATGCATATCATAATGGTGAGACTTTTTTTTATTAGGGGGTAGATCTATCACGACTCAGGATATGACCCAGATACAGACACAGGAGGCGGTTAGTACAGTTCTCAGATCATGTATTATAAACACGGGGCAGGCAAAGGGCAGGTCGAGGACAGGCAGAGGTTTGTGATCAGGTCAGTCAGGCAGGTACAGGATGGCAGGCACAGGATGGCAGGCAGCCTCAGGGTCAGGGCAGGCAGAATGGTCAAAACTGGGAACACTAGGAAACAGAACTTGAGAAACAGGAAGACGGGAAAGCACGCTGGTATGACCTGACAAGACAAGACGAACTGGCAACAGACAGACACAACACAGGTATAAATACACAGGGATAATGGGGTGACAACTGGAAGGGGGTGGAGACAAGCACTCCGATGAACCAGATCAGGGTGTGAAAAGATCAGCTTTAATATGTAATTGTCTGCATCATTACCAATCTCCCATAAAACATTTTTAAATATGTACAGTACCAGTCAAAGGTTTGGACACACCTACTCATTCAAGTGTTTTTCTTTATTTTTACTACATTGTAGAATAATAGTGAAGACATCACAACTATGAAATAACACATATGGAATCATGTAGTAACCAAAAAAATGTTAAACAAATCAAAATATATTTTATATTCTTCAAAGAAGCCATCCTTTGCCTTGACAGCTTTGCACACTCTTGGCGATCTCTCAACCAGCTTCACCTGGAATGCATTTCCAACAGTCTTGAAGGAGTTCCCACATATGCTGAGCACTTGTTGGCTGCTTTTCCTTCACTCTGCAGTCCAACTCATCCCAAACCATCTCAATTGGGTTGAGATCAGGTGATTGTGGAGGCCAGGTCATGTGATGTAGCACTCCATCACTCTCGTTCTTGAAAATACACAGCCTGGAGGTGTGTTGGGTCATTGTTCTGTTGAAAAACAAATGATAGTCCCATTAAGCGCAAACCAGATAAAACCCTTGAATGAGTAGGTGTTTCCAAAGTTTTGACTGTTACTGTGTGTGTGTGTGTGTGTGTGTTATTTATTTATATATATATGTGTGTGTGTGTGTGTGTGTGTGTATATGTATGTATACATTTTTAATATATGTTCCTTTATTATTTTTCCCTAACCTTGCCATCCCTCCCCTAATTGAAGTAAACTCTTAGCTTCTACTTCTAACTTATACATACTATATACATTTTACAGACACTGTATGGTTTACAATAGTTAATGGTAAGACTTTCACTAACTGCAAACATCGTTCATGTAGATCTAAAACTCATGGGATCTGAAATGTGTGTGAATAACTCTCCGACAAAGGAAATTGAGTGGATGAGGAATAATGGAGAAGAGTACTATACCATCTCACATCCATCTCCTCAATGAAGTGATGTTGTAGATACACATTCATGTTGTTTGAGCATAGATGTCCGACTATATGTATTGTGAGCAAAGACCAGAGGACAGCATTGGATTGTATTAAGAGTTGCAACTCACCTTTGCTTGCTTGTTTGCTTGCTGAGAACTAATCTAAGTACTCACAATGAATAGGCAATTGGAATTCCCAAAGCTGAGTGCAGAAATATAGGCATCCAATTCTAAAGTTGTTCAAATTCTCTTTCTCGCTCGCTATCTCAAGGCTGTGTTTGAGAGTACTGTGGTGCCCTTGAGGTAGAGTAAACACCGATCGACTTCACCCTCCTGTCCACAGCCCAGACATGAAAGGCTTAGTTCTCCTGCAAGCCTGAAAATACAGAGTGCTCAGGCTTTGATCCTCCATGGGGTTGACTCCAGAGCGACCCCCTGTTTTCCCACTGCCAGCCCAATCAAAGCCCCCTGTTCCCCACCAGACCTTAGGATAGAGCAAAACGAGTGTGGATTCAAAGTTGGAGAGAAAAGACTCAAAGAGAAATCCATTACTGTACCTGGAGTGTAAATAACACATTATACCAGGTGTCAGGTGTACACAGGAAGACTAACTCTACACGCAATAGACACCGAAGTAATCTTTTTAACAAAAATTGATTTCATTTGGAAAGATGATTTTGCTCCTTTCAAATTTTATTTATCTCTCTAACCTCTTAAATGTCAGAAAATGAAAAATCACTCATACTTTTGTTCTGATATATGAAAATAACTTTAATATATTCCTCAATTCACTAAATTCACTCTTAGATTGTGTATCTAATGACAACATCACTCTGTGTTGACATCAGCTCCAGGCTCTTGATGTGGGATGACAATGTCAGCTCCAGGCTCTTGACGTGGGATGACAATGTCAGCTCCAGGCTTGATGTGGGATGACAATGTCAGCTCCAGGCTCTTGACGTGGGATGACAATGTCAGCTCCAGGCTCTTGCAAATAGTCTGGGTAGCCATTTGATGACCTGTTCAGGAGTCTTATGGCTTGGGGGTAAAAACTGTTGAGAAGCTGGGGTTCACGGAGTGATGCCAAGGCTCAGAGCATCCAGAGTCCACTTCCCATATGGCCATCTGATAGTAATACAATACAATAATACTGCCATTTAGCTGAAACGTTCTCCAAAGGCACATTAAATGAAAACGCATTTTCAGCAGGGTTGGGGTTAATTCCACAAAAGGAATTGCAGAGAACTAAATTCCTCTCAATTCCAATGTTGGGGAAATTCCAAGAATTCAATAAAACATTATCCCCAATAATTCCACAAATTCAATTCTCTCGGGCTTTCAGGCTGTTCATGTCACTGTTCAGACAGCCTAGCTATATTGGAAACATAACATAGAAATAGTGCCTTCATTCTATTGACTACTGGGAAATGTACAAATATTAAAATCTAATTAAATTAAATTCCAAAGATTAAATGATTTTACAATTCCAAATCAATTTCAATTCCATAACTTGAAGATTGCCGAAATTTGATTGCCGTTGAATTACCGTTGAATTGAATTCAACATAAATTCACAACTTCAAAACCAAAACCCTGTTGCCAGCCCAGCATCAAAACCTATTGGGCCATGGAACCCTTGCTCACCCAGCATCTCTCCCACTGCAGTCTCCTTTGCAGCAGATAAGCCAGTCTGGTCGTCCAGAGGTGGTCCTAGTCGGTCAGGTAGGGGTGGCCGAGGGGCCTGGTCAGGGAGAGGTAGGGGTGAACCAGGGGGCGGGCAGGGTAAGGCTGAGGACAGGGTCCCCTGCCTGGGCTCTGCCCCCTGGTCTGTGGAGGCCACGGTTGACCTGCCCCCACGCCATCAAAACACACCTGCCTTTCCCAGAGTGCAGTCAAGCAGGAAGTGTGTGGGTGGCTGGATGAGCTGACCAGTAGGGGCAGTAGAGTCATGCAGATTAGGGGGGGTGTAAAGCATTGGGGAAGCAGAGCAAGAGAGAGTCAAGCTCTCTTTTCCTCCTCCCCCTATGTTCTTGTTCTTCCTCTGTCTACAGTGGCTGGTGATAGCCTTGGCATCGTCATTCCCTCCAGCCATTCTGCCTGTCTCTCTCTTGCTCTGCTTCCCCTATGCTCAGGGCTTGGTAGAGCCAGCAGGTCAGTCCCTGTGCCCTGACTGTGGCAGTGACATTGCTGTGGCATTGCCTTCGGATAGTGAGATGTTACCCGAACTAGCTGGCGACTGGCTTGACACAGACACAGACAGTAGGAGAGGAAGCTATTAAGGAATGTCACTACCACCACAGACTGAGGATGCATGTTGCTCTATAGCCACACAGATGACAAGAGAACTGAGAGACAGTGAGCATTAAAACTTTAAGAAAATAAGAAAGAGAAGTTTGCTGTGTTGTGTGCCCTAGTTTTTTTTAGAACTCAAAAGTTCCTGAATAGTCCTCTGTCTGTATGATTGTGATGTCATCACAGAACAGGTTTGCCGCCTAGCAACAGCAGTCCCTCTCTATCTCTCCAGCCCCCCAGCATTCTACAGATTATATTCTGTTCAACTGTTGGATGGATGGAAGACAAGGCTTTCACAAGGCTTTAAAGTCAGAGATTTTGACACTGTGATGCTTTCTGAAGAGACTAAAAAACGACCCCCTAACTTATCTGGCCTACTGTAGGGTTTAATGAGGGGAAACTTTTACCATTCTGAGTTCAATAGTTCATGAAGTTATGATCGCTCACTTCCCAGAACACCTCAGGCAGGCCACTGCAACGCCTTCACTTGGAGTGGCCTGCTCTGCTCATTTTTACATTTTTTGAGTAATTTAGGCAGAGTTATGAAAAGCACCATGGGGAGGGGACCATGAGCCTGCAGTGTTCTTCTCCATTCCCCCTCAAAACACATAAACCCTACTACTTATGTTGCACTCTCCATACCTCCTTGTACAGTCAGGCAGTACTGAAACTATGCAGAGACATACATTCTGTTCCATTACAGTGACTGTCAACATTGTCACCTTCTTCCTGGCAGACAGCTGTCCTAGAGAGTATATGGTGAGACTCTGCCCTCCCTGTCTCTCCATCACATTGAGGATTTATATATTTATTATATATTTATAGGCCTGTCTCCTGGACAAATGGCTGATGTATAATTCATGAGGTCTGGGTTTGACCCTTGACCCTGGTCGCTGAGAGGGAGGGGCTTTACAATGACCCTTAATATCGACTCAGGGGGCTAGCCGCTGGAACATGCAGTGACATGCTTAGGAGTGTGTGTGTTTGTGAGTGTAATGCTAAACAGCCAGCAGGATGCCAATTCTCTGCCCTCTGACCACCCCTCCCTTGTCTCTCTCCTTCATACACACCACATTACTTCCAAGGTCTCTCCGCTATAAATAGATATGTACCGCATGCCTAAATGAGACCAGTTTATTGTATGACCGTTACTGACAGGTCATCTGGTACAGGTTAAGATAGTGTTAAATGTATATAATGTGAAGAGACTTAGATTGATGGTTTGGGAGAAGAATGTCGCTCTATGGTTTGGGAGAGGTTTAAGACAGCTTGGGGGAGTGCTAGGAGGAGGTGATGGTAGCAGCCACTTCATCCTTGATTAGATAATGGAGTTTGTTTAGCTAGGGTGGGGCTGAAAACATTTTGTAAAAGTACAGTGTTGTCATCAGGGTTGGGGTTAATTCCACATTCTATTCTAATTAAATTTCCTCTCCCTGTAAATTACCGTAATTTCCAGACTATAAGCCGCTACTTTTTTCCCACGCTTTGAACCTCGCGGCTTATACAATGACTCGGCTAATTTATGGATTTTTCCCGCTTTCACAAGATTCATGCCGCCAAAAAACTGAGCACCGTCACATAATGTGACGTAAATCGAGCGAGCTCAAACTTCCCATCATTCTGATTATGGTAGTCATTTTGTCACTCTCATCATGGCAAAGACGCGGAGAAATGCATATGATGCAGCTAAATCATGCATTTAAGGTGGCGCTCCGGGTTCAGTGGCTTGGATGACAAGTGGGGAGAAATCCTTCACTAAAATGGGCCGCATGCGAAGAGCAACTTATGGTCAAGTCTGCCAGTGGGTCCTGACAGCGTGGAGCATTGTCAAAAAATCCACTATCATCAACGGGTTTCGAAAGGCTGGACTGCTGCGTGTTGAAGGGGCAGCATGAGCTCAGCGGGGAATTTGCCTCTGGATGAAAGTGACGAGAGCGACAATGAAAACGATCCAACATCAGATGAAGCAATTCTGAGGCTATTCAACTCCGACACCGAAGGAGATGACTTCAGTGGTTTCAGTGCACAGGAGGAGGAAGATAGTGACCAATGACTTTCTTGGTAGGCTACTGTTTCCTGATATTTTTTAAATTTTTGTTCCAAGCCGTGTTTCGTTAAAGCCTATTAATTTTTGTTACAAGCCGTGTTTCGTTAAAGCCTATTCATTTTTGTTCCAAGCCGTGTTTCGTTAAAGCCTATTCATTTTTGTTACAAGCCGTGTTTCGTTAAAGCCTATTAATTTTTGTTCCAAGCCGTGTTTCGTTAAAGCCTATTAATTTTGGTTACAAGCCGTGTTTCGTTTAAAAGCCTATTTATTTTTGTTACAAGCCGTGTTTCGTTAAAGCCTATTTATTTTTGTTACAAGCCGTGTTTCGTTTAAAGGCTGTGTAAAGTTCATTTGTTTCAATGTACCGGTAGGCACCTGTGGCTTATAGACATGTGTGGCTTATTTATGTACAAAATACATATATTTTTTAAATTCAGTGGGTGAGGCTTATATTCAGGTGCGCTTAATAGTCCAGAAATTACGGTACATTAAATTCAAATTCCAGGTCAGTCTTTGAAATCCAATTTTAGGTAAATTCCAAGAATTCAATTCCCAATTCTATATTATCCCAAAAATTCATCACATTCAAAACCCTCAGACATTCAGTCGGATCATGTCACTGTTCAGACAGCCTAGCTATACTGGAAATATACAAATGGAACTTGAGATTATTTCAAATACTTTTTTAACTAGGCAAGTCAGTTGATAACACATTCTTATTTACAATGACAGCCTAACCCAGATAACATGATTCTGCCTGGATTTGAACCAGGGACTGTAGTGACACCTCTTACACTGAGATGTAATGCCTTAGACCGCTGTGCCACTCGGGAGCCTAAATTCTGCTGGATTCCAATTCAATGCAGTTCCAAAGATTAAATGTTTTTACAATTCCAATTCAAACAGTCGAACATCCAATTCCATAATTTGAAGACTGTTGAAATTTGAATTGAATTCAACGTAAATGTCTTCAATTCATGAGTGAATAAAAAAATTGAAGTGCAATTTCAAATTAAATTAGAATTGACCCCAGCCCTGGTTTTCATGCAATTTTCACAATGTAGGAAAGTTAACTGTCTTTATTTGCCCCCCCTCCCCCCTCTCTCTGTCACCCATCTCACATCATCTGTATTGATAGGCCACGCCCACACATACCAACACAAACACACCAGGATCAGGGGTTGAAGAAGCGGTCAAAATGTACGCAATTGTTACTCGAATGAAAATGGGGGAGGGTCATGCTTTTTCAATTTCAGTCAAGGGGAGGGTTTAGTATTTTTTACATTTAGTCCAGGAGAGTGTCATGTAATTTGTAATCGGTTAAATGTCAGCATTTTGGAACTTGTGAATTCAACTATGTGTAACATTGGTGTACAACCCTGCTCTCTAGCTCTCCTTGCTGAGCATGGCTGGCGGGCATTTTGCTCATCCAACTCGGAATTCAAATTCGGAAACTAGGGCATCTTTCTAGACCACCGACTTTCCGACCATCATGGTTTGACCTCGTTTTTTTTGTTGTTGTTCCCAGTTGCCTTAAAAGCACAACAACAACAATCAGGGTGCGCACAATTACGCAAGGAACACAGCTCGTGAAAAAGTTATCCTCACAATTTAAGGGTTTCTTTGCAGTCTCTGTCTGCTGAAGAGAGTCTAGAAAAGTTCAATGGAATTTTGGAGTGGAATGGAGAATGAGGAAATGAGGGAAAAAATGGATTAAATTGGTTTTTTAATTTTTTAATTTCACCTTTATTTAACCAGGTAGGCTAGTTGAGAACAAGTTCTCATTTGCAACTACAACCTGGCCAAGATAAAGCATAGCAGTTCGACACATACAACAACAGAGTTACACATGGAATAAACAAAACATACAGTCAATAATACAGTAGAAAAAATGACAGTAGAAAAAAGAAAACAAAAAGTATATACAGTGAGTGCAAATGAGGTAAGGCAATAAATAGGCCGTAGTGGTGAAATAATTACAATATAGCATTAACACTGGAGTGATAGATGTGCAGAAGACTTTGTGCAAGTAGAGATACTGGGGTGCAAAAGAGCAGAAAAATAACAATATGGGGATGAGGTAGTTGGGTGGGTTATTTACAGATGGGCTGTGTATAGGTAGTGATCGGTAATCTGCTCTGACAGCTGACGCTTATAGTTAGTGAGGGAGATATGTCTCCAGCTTCAGTGACTTTTACAATTCGTTCCAGTCATTGGCAGCAGAGAACTGGAAGGAAAGACGGCAAAAGGAGGTGTTGGCTTTGGGGGTGACCAGTGAAATATACCTGCTGGAGCCTGTGCTACAGGTGGGTGTTGCTATGGTGACCAGTGAGCTGAGATAAGGCGGTGCTTTATCTAGCAAAGACTTATAGACGACCTGGACCCAGTGGGTTTGGCGACGAGAGTGAAGCGAGGGCCAGCCAACGAGAGCATACAGGTCGCAGTGGTGGGTAGTATATGGGGCTTTGGTGACAAAACAGATGGCCCTCGCCATGGAGAAGTTGCTAACAAATGGGGAGGACACAGTCAATGTGGATGGTTGAACTATCTGCATGCATACAAGTTGTCCTCTGTTTGAGTGATATGTTTTTCCTAGGCTGCCTGTCAATTCATATAAATCATATATTTTTTATATGTATTTCACACTTAAAATTCATTGGGTAGGCCTTTAGGCTATTCACTGCGGTATTATTCCTAATAATTTCTCTTTAGCTCTTGGACTCCAAAGAAAAGCTAAACTTGTCACGCCCTGGTCAAAGTATATGGTGTTTGTCTTTATTTATTTGGTCAGGCCAGGGTGTGGCATGGGTTTTTGTATGTGGTGTGTATGTATTGGGATTGTAGCTTAGTGGGGTGTTCTAGTTAAGTCTATGGCTGTCTGAAGTGGTTCTCAATCAGAGGCAGGTGTTTATTGTTGTCTCTGATTGTGAACCATATTTAGGCAGCCATATTCTTTGAGTGTTTCGTGGGTGATTGTCCTTAGTGTCGTTGTTCCTGTCTTTGTTAGTTTTCACAAGTATAGGCTGTTTCGGTTTTCGTTACGTTCATTACGTTCTTTGTTTTTGTAGTGTTTGTATTGATTCGTGTTTTACGTTTGTTTGTTAAACATGGATCGCAATCTACACGCCGCATTTTGGTCCGACTCTCCTTTACCACAAGAGAACCGTTACAGAATCACCCACCAACCAAGGACCAAGCGGCGTGGTAAACAGAGGCAGCAGCAACAGCAGCAGTGGGAGAGGCTGCACTCTTTGGATAAATGGACTTGGGAGGAGATCCTTGACGGGAAAGGACCCTGGGCAGAGCCAGGGGAATATTGCCGCCCCAAAGCCGAGCTGGAGGCAGCGAAAGCAGAGAGGCGGCATTATGAGGAGCTAGCACGGCAGAGCGGCTGGAAGCCCGAGAGGCACCCCCAACATTTTTTTGGGGGGGGCACAGGGAGAGTGTGGCAGAGTCAGGAGTCAGACCTGAGCCAACTCCCCCTGTTTACTGTAAGGAGCCATGGATGGAATTGGAGCTGTCGGCGAAGCTGAGTGCTGAGTCTGAGAGTGTTGAGGAAGTATTGGACAGAGTAGAGAGAAAGCTGTTGGTTTGGCATAGTATGCACGGCATTCGCCCTGAGGAGCGTGTTAGCTGTCCGATGTCACCCTTGTCAGTTCCTCGTACTCAGCCTGAAACGTGTGTTGGAGTTCCGGGGGATTTGATGCCGGCTATACACACCAGGTCTCCAGTACACCTTCACAACCCGGTGTGTCCTGTTCCTTGCACTCAACCGGAGGTGCGTGGCCCAGTACCACCAGTGCCAGCACCACGCATCAGGCCTACAGTGCGTCCCGCCTGTTCAGCGCTGCCAGAGCCTTCCTCTCCAGCGTTGCCGGAACTTCCCGTCTGCCCAGCGCCGTCAGTGCCGTTAGTCTGCCCAGCGCCATCAGAGTCGCCAGTCTGCCCAGCGCCGCAAATGCCGCCAGTCTGCCCAGCGCCGTCAGCGCCGCCAGTCTGCCCAGCGCCGCCAGTCTGCCCAGCGCCGCCAGTCTGCCCAGCGCAGCCAGTCTGCCCAGCGCCGCCAGTGCCGCCAGTTTGCCCAGCGCAGCCAGTCTGCCCAGCGCCGCCAGTGCCGCCAGTTTGCCCAGCGCAGCCAGTCTGCCCAGCGCCGCCAGTGCCGCCAGTCTGCCCAGCGCCGCCAGTGCTGCCAGTCTGCCCAGCGCCGCCAGTCTGCCCAGCGCCGCCAGTCTGCCCAGCGCCACCAGTCTGCCCAGCGCCGCCAGTGCCGTCAGTCTGCCCAGCGCAGCCAGTCTGCCCAGCGCTGTCAGAGCCTTTCGCCTCTCCAGCGCTGTCGGAGTCTCCCGCTTGTTCAGCGCTGCAGGAGCCTTTCTCCTCTCCTGCGCTGCCAGAGTCTCCCGCCTGTTCAGCGCTGCCAGAGCCTTCCTCCTCTACAGCGCTGCTGGAGTCTCCTGCCTGTTCAGCGCAGCCAGAGCTGCCAGCCTATATGAAGCAGCCAGAGCTGCCAGCCTGCATGGAGCAGCCAGAGCTGCCAGTCTGCATGAAGCAGCCAGATCTGCCAGTCTGCATGGAGCAGCCAGAGCTGTCAGTCTGCATGGAGCAGCCAGAGCTATCAGTCTGCATGGAGCAGCCAGAGCTGCCAGTCTGCAAGGAGCTGCCAGTCTGCAAGGAGCTGCCAGTCTGCAAGGAGCTGCCAGTCTGTAAGAAGCCGCCAGAGCTGTCAGCCTATATGGAGCAGCCAGAGCCGCCAGTCAGCATGGAGCAGCCAGATCCGTCAGTCTGCCAGGATCCGCCAGTCAGCCAGACTCTTCCAGATCTGCCAGTCAGCCAGACTCTTCCAGATCTGCCAGTCAACCAGACTCTTCCAGATCCGCCAGTCAACCAGACTCTTCCAGATCCGCCAGTCAACCAGACTCTTCCAGATCCGCCAGTCAACCAGACTCTTCCAGATCCGCCAGTCAACCAGACTCTTCCAGATCCGCCAGTCAACCAGACTCTTCCAGATCCGCCAGTCAACCAGACTCTTCCAGATCCGCCAGTCAGCCGGGATCTGCCAGAACTGCCAGTCGGCCGGGATCTGCCAGTCAGCCAGGATCCTCCAGTCATCCAGGATCCGCCAGTCAGCCAGGATCTGCCAGATCTGCCAGTCAGCCAGACTCTTCCAGATCTGCCAGTCAACCAGACTCTTCCAGATCTGCCAGTCAACCAGACTCTTCCAGATCTGCCAGTCAACCAGACTCTTCCAGATCCGCCAGTCAACCAGACTCTTCCAGATCCGCCAGTCAACCAGACTCTTCCAGATCCGCCAGTCAACCAGACTCTTCCAGATCCGCCAGTCAACCAGACTCTTCCAGATCCGCCAGTCAACCAGACTCTTCCAGATCCGCCAGTCGGCCGGGATCTGCCAGAACTGCCAGTCGGCCGGGATCTGCCAGTCAGCCAGGATCCTCCAGTCATCCAGGATCCGCCAGTCAGCCAGGATCTGCCAATACATCCTCAACACTCTGACTCAGCACTTAGCTTCGTCAGCCGGGATCTGCCAGAACTGCCAGTCGGCCAGGATCTGCCAGTCAGCCAGGATCTGGTAGATCCATCAACCTGCCTGAGTTTCCTCTCATTCCTGAGCTTCCTCTCATTCCTGAGCTTCCTCTCACTCCTGAGCTTCCTCTCACTCCTGAGCTTCCTCTCACTCCTGAGCTTCCCCTCAGTCCCGAGCTTCCCCTCAGTCCCGAGCTTCCCCTCAGTCCCGAGTTTCCCCTCAGTCCCGAGTTTCCCCTCAGTCCCGAGCTTCCCCTCAGTCCCGAGCTTCCCCTCAGTCCCGAGCTGCCCCTCAGTCCCGATCTGCTCCTCAGTCCAGTGGGGTTCTGGGTGAGGACTACTAGGCCATGGTCGGCGGCAAGGGTGGACTATCCAGGGACGCGAGGAGGAGGGACTAAGACATTGATTGACTGGGGTCCACGTCCCGTGCCGGAGCCGCCACCATGGACAGACGCCCACCCGGACCTTCCCTATTGTTTTTTGAGGTGCGTCCGGGAGTCCGCACCTTAGGGGGGTTCTGTCACGCCCTGGTCAAAGTATATGGTGTTTGGCTTTATTTATTTGGTCAGGCCAGGGTGTGGCATGGGTTTTTGTATGTGGTGTGTATGTATTGGGATTGTAGCTTAGTGGGGTGTTCTAGTTAAGTCTATGGCTGTCTGAAGTGGTTCTCAATCAGAGGCAGGTGTTTATCGTTGTCTCTGATTGGGAACCATATTTAGGCAGCCATATTCTTTGAGTGTTTCGTGGGTGATTATCCTTAGTGTCGTTGTTCCTGTCTTTGTTAGTTTTCACAAGTATAGGCTGTTTCGGTTTTCGTTACGTTCATTACGTTCTTTGTTTTTGTAGTGTTTGTATTGATTTGTGTTTTACGTTTGTTTGTTAAATATGGATCGCAATCTACACGCCGCATTTTGGTCCGACTCTCCTTTACCACAAGAGAACCGTTACAAAACTAGGCCTACAATGTAAAATAACAAAACCAAAAGAAATGGGGCGTGTTCATTACGCCAATTCTGTTGTAAGACTTTTCTTAAACAGAAGTAAACAGAACGAAACAGGAAGGGATCTACCTGAATTTTTCCAAATAGAAACTCTTGTTTTGCTCTGTTTGCTTCTGTTTGGTTATAAATGGTAAGTGGTGTCCATCATTAATACGCCCCTGGCTGTCACGATCGTCGTCAGGGTGGAAATGACCGGACCAAGGTGCAGCATAGTGGGTGTACATTTCTTTTTATTTATTCATGTCGCCAACAAAACAAAGAATAAGAAAACGACCGTGAAGCTTACTTCTGCTATACAGGCCACTAACAACGACAACTACCTACAACTAAGGTGGCAAAACAGGCTGCCTAAGTATGATTCCCAATCAGAGACAACGATAGACAGCTGCCTCTGATTAGGAACCACACTCCGCCAAACACACAGAATTACAAAACATAGAATGCCCACCCCACATCACACCCTGACCTAACCAAATAGAGAAATAAAACGTCTCTCTAAGACCAGGGCGTGACACTGGCTGGGAATTTTAAAGGAGAGAGAGAGCGATGGTGTGATCAAATACACCTTATGAGTGGCCTGCTAATGTAACTTTCTGGACTTTGTAAACTGTCGAGAGTAGACCCATAATTGATCCCAATGTTTAGATAATCAGGCCTAGGCTGTATGGTACTCTCTGTGCACGGAGTGTACAAAGCATTAGGAACACCTGCTCTTTACATTACATAGACTGCTCAAGTGAATCCAGGTGAAAGCTATGATCCCTTATTGATGTTAGTTGTTAAATCCACTTCAGTGTAGATGAAGGGGAGAGAACTGATTAAAGAAGGATTTTAAAGCCTTGAGACAATTGAGACAGGGATTGTGTATGTGTGACATTCAGAGCATGAATGGGCAAGACAAAATATCTAAGTGCCTTTGAACTGGGTATGGTAGTAGGTGCCAGGCACACCCGTTTGTATCAAGAACTGTGAAGCTGCTGGGTTCTTCACTCAAGAGTTTCCCGTTGTGACAGCCCTGAAGACAAACAATGTATACGGAATGCTTCAGTCTGGTTTTAGACCCCATCATAGCACTCAGACTGCACGTGTGAAGGTGGTAAATGACATTTTAATGGCATCAGACCGAGGCTCTGCATCTGTCCTCGTTCTCCTACACCTTAGTGCTGCTTTTGATATCATCGATCACCACATTCTTTTGGAGAGATTGGAAACCCAAATTGGTCTACACGGACAAGTTCTGGCCTCGTTTAGATCTTATCTGTCGGAAAGATATCAGTTTGTCTCTGTGAATGGGTTGTCCTCTGACAAATCAACTCTAAATGTCGGTGTTCCTCAAGGTTCCGTTTTAGGACCACTATTGTTTTCACTATATATTTTACCTCTTGGGGATGTCATTCATAAACATAATGTTAACTTTCATTTCACTGGATGACACACAGTTGTACATTTCAATGAAACATGGTGAAGCCCCAAAATTGCCCTCGCTAGAAGCCTGTGTTTCAGACATAAGGAAGTGGATGGCTGCAAACGTTCTACTTTTAAACTCGGACAAAACAGAGATGCTTGTTCTAGGTCCCAAGAAAGAAAGAGATCTTCTGTTGAATCTGACAATTATTCTTGATGGTTGTACAGTCGTCTCAAATAAAACTGTGAAGGACCTCGGCGTTACTCTGGACCCTGATCTCTCTTTTGACAAACATATCAAGACTATGTCAAGGACAGCTTTTTTCCATCTACGTAACATTGCAAAAATCAGAAACTTTCTGTCCAAAAATGATGCAGAAAAATTAATCCATGCTTTTGTTACTTCTAGGTTAGACTACTGCAATGCTCTACTTTCCGGTTACCCGGATAGAGCACTAAATAAACTTCAGTTAGTGCTAAATACGGCTGCTAGAATCCTATCTAGAACCAAAAAAATGTATCATATTACTCAAATCAAATCAAATCAAATTTATTTATATAGCCCTTCGTACATCAGCTGATATCTCAAAGTGCTGTACAGAAACCCAGCCTAAAACCCCAAACAGCAAGCAATGCAGGTGTAGAAGCACGGTGGCTAGGAAAAACTCCCTAGAAAGGCCAAAACCTAGGAAGAAACCTAGAGAGGAACCAGGCTATGTGGGGTGGCCAGTCCTCTTCTGGCTGTGCCGGGTGGAGATTATAACAGAACATGGCCAAGATGTTCAAATGTTCATAAATGACCAGCATGGTCGAATAATAATAAGGCAGAACAGTTGAACTGGAGCAGCAGCACAGTCAGGTGGAAGTTGAAACTGGAGCAGCAGCATGGCCAGGTGGACTGGGGACAGCAAGGAGTCATCATGTCAGGTAGTCCTGGGGCATGGTCCTAGGGCTCAGGTCAGTTGAAACTGGAACAGCAGCATGGCCAGGTGGACTGGGGACAGCAAGGAGTCATCATGTCAGGTAGTCCTGGAGCTCAGGTCCTAGGGCTCAGGTCCTCCGAGAGAGAGAAAGAAAGAGAGAAGGAGAGAATTAGAGAACGCACACTTAGATTCACACAGGACACCGAATAGGACAGGAGAAGTACTCCAGATATAACAAACTGACCCCAGCCCCCCGACACATAAACTACTGCAGCATAAATACTGGAGGCTGAGACAGGAGGGGTCAGGAGACACTGTGGCCCCATCCGAGGTCACTCCAGTGCTAGCCTCCCTACACTGGCTTCCTGTTAAGGCAAGGGCTGATTTCAAGGTTTGACTGCTAACCTACAAAGCATTACATGGGCTTGCTCCTACCTATCTCTCTGATATGGTCCTGCCGTACATACCTACACGTACGCTACGGTCATAAGACGCAGGCCTCCTAATTGTCCCTAGAACTTCTAAGCAAACAGCTGGAGGCAGGGCCTTCTCCTATAGAGCTCCATTTTCCTACCCATGTGAGAGACGCAGATTCGGTCTCAACCTTTAAGTCTTTACTGAAGACTCATCTCTTCAGTGGGTCATATGATTGAGTGTAGTCTGGCCCAGGAGTCTGGCCCAGCCCTTGCTGTCTCTGCCTGGCCGGTTCCCCTCTCTCCACTGGGATTTTGTATCTCTAACCCTATTACAGGGGCTGAGTCACTGGCTTACTGGTGCTCTTTCATGCCGTCCCTAGGAGGGGTGTGTCACTTGAGTGGGTTGAGTCACTGACTTGATCTTCCTGTCTGGGTTGGCATCCCCCTTGGGTTGTGCCGTGGCAGAGATTTGTATGGGCTATACTCGGCCTTGTCTCAGGATGGTAAGTTTCCTAGCCACCGTGCTTCAGCTAAAAAAGCAAAGAAAAACAAATAACTTTCCACCTTCTCCACTACTGTCCCGTCGATGTGGACAGGGGGGTGCTCCCTCTGCTGTTTCCTGAAGTCCACGATCATCTCCTTTGTTTTGTTGACGTTGAGTGTGAGGTTATTTTCCTGACACCACACTCCGAGGGCTCTCACCTCCTCCCTGTAGGCCGTCTCGTCATTGTTAGTAATCAAAAGGTAAGGAAGACCCAGAGTTACCTCTGCTGCAGAAGATAAGTTCATTAAAGTTACCAGCCTTAGAATTTGCAATCCAAATAAATGCTTCATAGAGTTCAGGTAACAGACACATCTCAACATCAACTGTTCAGAGGAGACTTTGTGAATCTGGCCTTCATGATCGAATTGCTGCAAAGAAACCACTACTAAATGACCCCAATAAGAAAAGATTTGCTTGGGCCAAAAAACACGAGCAATGGACATTAGACCAGTGGAATTCTGTCCTTTGGTCCGATGAGTCCAAATTTGAGATTTTTGGATCTAACCGCCGTGTCTTTGTGAGAGATCAGGGTAGGTGAACGGATAATCTCTGCATATGTGGTTCCCACCGTGAAAAATGGAGGAGGTGGTGTGGGGGTGCTTTACTGGTGACGCTGTCTGTGATTTATTTAGAATTGATGGCACACTTAACCGGCATGGCTATCAAAGCATTCTGCAGCAATTACGCCATCCAATCTGGTTTGCGCTTGTTGGGATTATCATTTGTATTCAACCGGACAATGACCCAACACACCTCCAGGCTGTGTAAGGGCTATTTGAAGAAGAAGGGACGGAGTGCTGCATCAGATGACCCGAACTCAACCCAATTGAGATAGTGGGGGTTAAGTTGGACCACAGAGCGAAGGAAAAGCAGCCACTTTTAACACTTTTTTGGTTACTACATGATTCCATATGTGTTATTCCATAGTTTTGATGTCGCCACTATTATTCTACAATGTAGAAAATAGTGATAATAAAGAAAAACCTGCGAATTAGTACATGTGTCCAAACTTTTGACTGGTACTGTATGTGTATGTATATTTATTTATTCTCCGGACTCCTACATTGCTCGTCCTAATATTTAGATATATCTTAATTCCATTCTTGTACATTTAGATGTTGCTTATTGTTGTGAATTGTTAGATATTACTGCACTGTTAGAGCTAGGAAGACAAGCATTTCACTACACCCTTAATAACATCTGGTAAATAAGTGTACAGTATGTGACCAATAACATTTGTTTTGATTTGACCCAAAGGACATCCAGCCAACTTGACACAACTGTGGGAAGCATTGGAGTCAACATGGACTGGCATCCCTGTGGAACACCTTCGACACCTTGTAGAGTTCAAGCCACGACGGTGAAACTCAATATTAGGAACACCTTTGCTATTTATGCTACGTTCTTGTGTATTAAATTTTATTGCTCTTGCTATTATATTTTTTTATCTTATTTTTCAATTCTGCATCGTTGGAAGTACTCATAAGCAGGCATTTCACTGTACCATCTGCACCAGTTATCGTCGTTGTATGTGACAAATAACATTTCATTTGATTTTATGTAGTTTCTTCAGCAAGAAGCATTCAAAGAAGGACGTTTGAGTGGTCTTGCTCTTCACTGTAATCAGAGGGCATGTCTGTCTTGCCCACCAGTCTGTCTTGCCCACCAGTCTGTCTTGCACACCAGTCTGTCTTGCACACCCGTCTGTCTTGCACACCAGTCTGTCTTGCACACCCGTCTGTCTTGGCTAAAAGTACAGTAGAGACTGGTTGCATCACTTTTTGTTTTTAGAAGAAGCATTAATGTGTTGAAAACACTGCACTGACACACACACTTATCCCACCAGCCAGGTGTGACATATTAAATGTAGTTTTGTCCTTATGCTGTTCTGGTCTATTAATGTTCTCTATTATGTCGTGTTTCATGTTTTGTGTGGACCCCAGGAAGAGTAGCTGCTGTAATCGCCACACCTAATGGGAATCCTAATAAAATACAAAAAAATAAAATAGGCCTACCAAAATTCAAATTAGCCTACATCCCTCCAATTTACTGCCCTAGCCAATAATTGTGTACAATAATACATTCCTCGTTGCACTATGTGTTGTTGTAGCCTAGGTAGATTATTGTTATTGTCTAAAAACGTAGGCCGAATAAATAATGGAGTTTTGCATGCCGAACTACTGCAGAGCGCAGCCTGGAGGAACTCACAGATCTGCCATTTTATAATCAATTAATTGATTTATTTTGTACTTTGACAGATAAATATTTAAAACCCTAATATTTGGTTAATGAGTGGCCTAATATCTAGCTAATATTTAGCTTCTTCGGCTACAGAACTCTAGCCTCTCTCTTCCAGCTATTCCCCATAAGCAATAGGGTATATTTAAATGTTTAAATTTTACCTTTATTTTACTAGGCAAGTCAGTTAAGAACAAATTCTTATTTTCAATGACGGCCTAGGAACAGTGGGTTAACTGCCTGTTCAGGGGCAGAACGACAGATTGTGTACCTTGTCAGCTCGGGAATTTGAACTTACAACCTTTCGGCTACTAGTCCAATGCTCTAACCACTAGGCTACCCTGCCATATCTTGTGAAATCCCAGGAAAAGCTATAGGAAATTTGTTTGTTTTTTTAGCCTTTTTTATACTAATAGGCTTTTTGTGGAGAGAAGCAGACTTGCTCTTGCTAATTGCTGAATGTAAAATAGGCCTAGGTCCAATTAACTGTTGGGGAACGTTGCAGCGAGAGTGCATCACTGGCCACTGATGATAACATTGTTGCACTGATGTAGCCTATTAAATGTTTGCACAGGACAGACAATGATGAGCACAGTGAAAAAGAAGATCCAAATGAATTGACATCCATTAAAAATGGAAATCACTTGCAAACCACTTGAGCAACGAGGCAAGCAATGACATGATGTAAAAGATGTGCAGGCTAAACAGTGTTTGTTGTTGAACTTCTCAATTTAATTTAAATACGAGTAGCCAACATTGAAGTATTATTTGCAGTTGTCACTATGACAATGAACACACCCTGTAGCATGGAATGGTCTGTGTGACCTCCAATCCACTCTACTCAGCAAATTGGATGTAGTCTATCACAGTGCCATCCGTTTTGTCACCAAAGCCCCATACACTACCCACCATTGCGACCTGCAAGCTCTCATTGGCTGGCCCTTGCTACATATCCGTCGCCAAACCCACTGGCTCCATGTCATCTATAAGTCTATGCTAGGTAAAGCCCCACCTTATCTCAGCTCACTGGTCACCATAGCAACACCCACCTGTAGCACACGCTCCAGCAGGTATATTTCACTGGTCATCCCCAAAGCCAATACCTACTTTGACCGCCTTTCCTTCCAGTTCTCTGCTGCCAATGACTGGAACGAATTGCAAAAGTCACTGAAGTTGGAGACATATCTCCCTCACTAACTATAAGCATCAGCTGTCAGAGCAGATTACCGATCACTACCTATACACAGCCCATCTGTAAATAGCCCACCCAACTACCTCATCCCCATATTGTTCTTTTTCTGCTCTTTTGCACCCCAGTATCTCTTCTTGCACATCTATCACTCCAGTGTTAATGCTATATTGTAATTATTTTACCACTATGGCCTATATATTGCCTTACCTCCCTAATCTTACTACATTTGCACACACCGTTTATAGATGTTTCTATTGTGTTATTGACTGTACATTTGTTATCCCATGAGTAACTCTGTGTTGTTTTTTTCGCACTGCTTTGCTTTATCTTGGCCAGGTCGCAGTTGTAAATGAGAACTTGTTCTCAACTGGCCAATTTGTTCTCAACTGGCGAACAATTAATAGGCCTACAGCATGCAGGCAGTAGGATGCTTTGATCAGTTGATTGACAGGTGTAGGCTACTGTAGAACGATAAACTTTACTCTAGTGTGGATGCTCACCAATGTTTAATAGTTATGTTTAATTTATCTTTATAGTCGTTGACCTTGGTGTGCACGGCCCTTGACACTTAAATGGGTAATGCCGCTCTCTAGCGGATAACATGACTATGGCATGAATCAACCACGGGTTGATTTGATAGAAATCAAGACTGCAACATTGATAGCCTACTACAAAAGGGGTTTAATATTCCCTGCTATTTTGTCTCAATCATCGTTTTGGAGGGAGAGGATTACATGTTTTTTTTCAAACACTCTGGGAGGATATATTTTTGTAAGGGGGAGGGCCCTTCATTATAATTTCAAGGAGGTCAGATTACCTCCAGGTATAACTCAATATAAATAACGTTCACTCCCTTAGGGTATCAGCTGGTCTAAATTAGGCTACATGAAAAGTGGAATACTGTTAATGTATGTTAGTGCGGGTTTTCAGTGAATCTATAGAAATCACGATGTTCTTGCACCACAGGAATATTCTTAGCAACAAATTAGCGCTAAAATTAAGATCCTAAATCTGTACAGCATACAAGTCATATTTAAAGGTGATCAAAAACACAGGTAACACACACGCATGCATGCACACACCTACACACATGTACAGTTGAAGTCGGAAGTTTACATACACTTACATACAGGTTGGAGTCATTAAAACTTGCTTTTCAACCAATCCACAAATTTCTTGTTAATGACAAACTATAGTTTTGGCAAGACATCTACTTTGTGCATGACAAAAGTAATGTTTCCAACAATTGTTTACAGACAGATTAATTTCACTTATAATTCACTGTATCACAATTCCAATGGGTCAGAAGTTTACATACACTAAGTTGACTGTGCCTTTAAACAGCTTGGAAAATTCCAGAAAATTATGTCATGGCTTTAGAAGCTTCTGATAGGCTAATTGACATCATTTGAGTCAATTGGAGATGTGCCTGTGGATGTATTTCAAGGCCTATCTTCAAACTCAGTGCCTCTTTGCTTGACATCATGGGAAAATCATAAGAAATCAGCCAAGACCACAGAAAAAAAATTGTAGACCTGCACAAGTCGGGTTCCTCCTTGGGAGGAAGGTACCACGTTCATCTGTACAAGCAATAGTACGCTAGTATAAACACCATTGGACCACACAGCCGTCATACTGCTAAGGAAGGAGACGTGTTCTGTCTCCTAGAGATGAGCGTACTTTGGTGCGAAAAGTGCAAATCAATCCCAGAACAACAACAAAGGACCTTGGGAAGATGCTGGAGGAAACAGGTACAAAAGTATATATATTCACAGTAAAACGAGTCCCATATCGACATAACCTGAAAGGCCGCTCAGCAAGGAAGAAGCCACTGCTCCAAAACCGCCATAAAAATGCCAGACTATGGTTTGCAACTGCAAATGGGGACAAAGATCTTACTTTTTGAAGAAATGTCCTCTGGTCTGATGCAACACAAATAGAACTGTTTGGCCATAATGACCATCATTATGTTTGGAGGAAAAAGAGGGAGGCTTGCAAGCCGAAGAACACCATCCCAACCGTGTAGCACGGGGGTGTCAGCATCATGTTGTGGGGGTGGTTTGCTGCAGGAGGTACTGGTGCACTTCACAAAATAGATGGCATCATGAGGGGGGACAATTATGTGGATATATTGAAGCAACATCTCAAGACAGCAGTAAGGAAGTTAAAGCTTGGTGTCTTCCAAATTGACAATGACCCCAAGCATACTTCCAAAGTTGTGGCAAAATTGCTTAAGGACAACAAAGTCAAGGTATTGGAGTGGCCATCACAATTCTCTGACCTCAACCCTATAAAAAATGTGTGGGCAGAACTGAAAGCGTGTGTGAGCAAGGAGGCCTACAAACCTGACTCAGTTACACCAGCTCTGTCAGGAGGAATGGGCCAAAAATCACCCAACATATTGTGGGAAGCTTGTGGAAGGCTATCCGAAACATTTGACCCAAGTTAAACAATTTAAAGGTAATGCTACCAAATACTAATTCAGTGTATGTAAACTTCTGACCCACTGGGAATGTGATGAAAGAAATCAAAGCTGAAATAAACTATTCTTTCTGCTATTATTCTGACATTTCACATTCTTAAAATAAAGTGGTGATCCTAACTGACCTAAGACAGGGAATTTTTACTAGGTATAATGTCAAGAATTGTGAAAAACTGAGTTAAAATGTTTTTGGCTAAGGTATGTAAACTTCCGACTTCAACTGTTCCTACGCATACGCATACACAGTGTACAGTGGGGCAAAGAAGATCTGTGGTTTAAATAATGAATATAGTGAAATATACAGTGCCTTGCGAAAGTATTCGGCCCCCTTGAACTTTGCGACCTTTTGCCACATTTCAGGCTTCAAACATAAAGATATAAAACTGTATTTTTTTGTGAAGAATCAACAACAAGTGGGACACAATCATGAAGTGGAACGACATTTATTGGATATTTCAAACTTTTTTAACAAATCAAAAACTGAAAAATTGGGCGTGCAAAATTATTCAGCCCCCTTAAGTTAATACTTTGTAGTGCCACCTTTTGCTGCGATTACAGCTGTAAGTCGCTTGGGGTATGTCTCTATCAGTTTTGCACATCGAGAGACTGACATTTTTTCCCATCCCTCCTTGCAAAACAGCTCGAGCTCAGTGAGGTTGGATGGAGAGCATTTGTGAACAGCAGTTTTCAGTTCTTTCCACAGATTCTCAATTGGATTCAGGTCTGGACTTTGACTTGGCCATTCTAACACCTGGATATGTTTATTTTTGAACCATTCCATTGTAGATTTTGCTTTATGTTTTGGATCATTGTCTTGTTGGAAGACAAATCTCCGTCCCAGTCTCAGGTCTTTTGCAGACTCCATCAGGTTTTCTTCCAGAATGGTCCTGTATTTGGCTCCATCCATCTTCCCATCAATTTTAACCATCTTCCCTGTCCCTGCTGAAGAAAAGCAGGCCCAAACCATGATGCTGCCACCACCATGTTTGACAGTGGGGATGGTGTGTTCAGGGTGATGAGCTGTGTTGCTTTTACGCCAAACATAACGTTTTGCATTGTTGCCAAAAAGTTCCATTTTGGTTTCATCTGACCAGAGCACTTTCTTCCACATGTTTGGTGTGTCTCCCAGGTGGCTTGTGGCAAACTTTAAACAACACTTTTTATGGATATCTTTAAGAAATGGCTTTCTTCTTGCCACTCTTCCATAAAGGCCAGATTTGTGCAATATATGACTGATTGTTGTCCTATGGACAGAGTCTCCCACCTCAGCTGTAGATCTCTGCAGTTCATCCAGAGTGATCATGGGCCTCTTGGCTGCATCTCTGATCAGTCTTCTCCTTGTATGAGCTGAAGGTTTAGAGGGACGGCCAGGTCTTGGTAGATTTGCAGTGGTCTGATACTCCTTCCATTTCAATATTATCGCTTGCACAGTGCTCCTTGGGATGTTTAAAGCTTGGGAAATCTTTTTGTATCCAAATCCGGCTTTAAACTTCTTCACAACAGTATCTCGGACCTGCCTGGTGTGTTCCTTGTTCTTCATGATGCTCTCTGCGCTTTTAACGGACCTCTGAGACTATCACAGTGCAGGTGCATTTATACGGAGACTTGATTACACACAGGTGGATTGTATTTATCATCATTAGTCATTTAGGTCAACATTGGATCATTTAGAGATCCTCACTGAACTTCTGGAGAGAGTTTGCTGCACTGAAAGTGAAGGGGCTGAATCATTTTGCACGCCCAATTTTTCAGTTTTTTATTTGTTAAAAAAGTTTGAAATATCCAATAAATGTCGTTCCACTTCATGATTGTGTCCCACTTGTTGTTGATTCTTCACAAAAAAATACAGTTTTATATCTTTATGTTTGAAGCCTGAAATGTGGCAAAAGGTCGCAAAGTTCAAGGGGGCCGAATACTTTCGCAAGGCACTGTATCTATGGTTTGGTAATCAAATCAAATTGTATTTGTCATATGCTCTGAACACATGTTTACTTAAAAGCCCTAAACCAACAATGCAGTTCAAGAAGGAGTTACGAAAATATTTACTAAATTAACTAAAGTAAAAAAGAATAAAAAGTAACATCATAAAATAACAATCACGAGGCTACATACAGTACCAAGACAATGTGCGGGGGTACAGGTTAGTCGAGTTAATTTGTACATGTAGGTATGGGTAAAGGTACTATGCATAGATAATATACAGTGCATTGCAGCAGTGAAAAAACTAATGGAGGGAGGGGTGTCAATGTAAATAGTCTGGCTGGCCATTTGATTCATTGTTCAGCAGTCTTTTGGCTTGGGGGAAGAAGCTGTTAATAAGGAGCCTTTTGGTCCTAGACTTGGCACTCCGGTACCTCTTGCCGTGCGGTATTAGAGAGAACAGTCTATGACTTGGGTGACTGGAGTCTTTGACAATGCTTTGGAACTTCCTCTGACACCGCCTACTATATAGGTCCTGGATGGTAGGAAGCTTGGCCCCAGTGACTTACTTGGCCGTACGCACTACCCTCTGTAGTGCCTTATGGTCAGATGCTGAGCAGTTGCTATACCAGGCGGAATTTCAACCAGTCAGGATGCTCTCGATGGTGCAACTATAGAACTTTTTGAGGATCTGGGGACCCATGGCAAATCTTTTCAGACTCCTGAGGGGGGAAAGGTATTGTCGTGCCCTCTTCACAACTGTCTTGGTGTGTTTGGACCGTGATAGTTTGTTGGTGACGTGGACACCATGGAACTTCAAACTCTCGACCCGCTCCACTGCAGCCCCGTCGATGTTAATTGGGGCCTGTTCGGCCCACCTTTTCCTATAGGCCACGATCAGCTCCTTTTCTTTCTCACGTTGAAGGAGAGGTTGTTGTCCTGGCACTACACTGCCAGGTCTCTGACCTCCTCTCTATAGGCTGTCTCCCCGTTGTCGGTGATCACACCTACCACTGTTGTCATCAGCAAACTTAATGATGGTGTTGGAGTCATGTTTGGCCACTCAGTCATGGGTGAACAGGGAGTAGAGGAGGGGACTAAGCACACACCCCTGAGGGGCCCCAATGCTGAAGATCAGTGTGGCAGATGTGTTGTTGCCTATCCTTACCACCTGAGGGAGGCCTGTCAGGAAGTCCAGAATCCAGTTGCAGAGGCAGGTGTTTAGTCCCAGGATCCTTAGCTTAGTGATAAGCTTATTGGGGAATATGGTGTTGAATGCTAAACTGTAGTCAATGAACAGCATTCTCACATAGGTGTTCCTTTTGTCCAGGTGGGAAGGGCAGTGTGGAGTGCGATTGAGATTGAGTCATCTGTGGATCTGTTGGGGCAGTATGCGAATTGGAGTGGGTCTAGGGTTTCCGGGATGATGGTGTTAATGTGAGCCATGACCAGCCCTTCAAAGTACTTCATTGCCACAGATGTGAGTGCTATGGGGCGGTAATCATTTAGGCAGGTTACCGTTGCTTCCTTGGGCACAGGGACTATGGTGGTCTGCTTGAAACATGTAGGTTTACAGACTCGGTCAGGGAGAGGTTGAACATTTCAGTGAAGACACTTGCAGTTGGTCCACATATGCTATGAGTACACGTCCTGGTAATCCGTATGGGCCCTCGGCTTTGTGAACGTTGACCTGTTTAAAGGTCTTGTTCACATCGCCTACGGAGAGTGATCACACAGTCATCTGGAACAGCTGGTGCTCCCATGCATGCTTCAGTGTTGCTTGTCTCGAAGCGAGCATTAAAGGTATTTAGCTAATCTGGTAGGCTCGCATCACTGGGCAGCTCGCCACTGGGTTTCCCTTTGTAGTCCGTAATAGTTGTCAAGCCCTGCCACATGCGATGAGCTTCACAGCTGGTGTGGTAGGATTCAATATTAATCCTGTATTGACGCTTTGCCTGTTTGATGTTTTGTCTGAGGGCGTAGCCGAATTTCCTATAAGCTTCCGGATTAGTGTCTCACTCTTTGAAAGTGGCAGCTCTAGCCTTTAGCTCTATGCGGATGTTGCCTGTTATCCATGACTTCTGGTTGGGATATGTACGTAAGTCACTGTGGGGATGAAGTCATCGAGGCACTTATTGATTAATGCGGTGACTGAGGTCGCAAAATGCCATTTGATGAATCCCAGAACATATTCCAGTCTGTGCTAGCAAAACAGTCCTGTAGCATAGCATCCTCTTCATCTGAACACTTCCGTATTGAGCGAATCACTGGTACTTCCTGCTTTAGTTTTTGCTTGTAAGCAAGAATCAGGAGGATATAATTATTGTCCGATTTGCAAACTGGAGGGCGAGGGAGGGCTTTGTATGTGTCTCTGTGTGTGGAGTAAAGGTGGTCTAGAGATTTTTCCCCTCTGGTTACACATGTGACATGCTGGTAGAAATGAGGTCAAATGGATTTAAGTTTACCTGCATTAAAGTCCACGGCCACAAGGAGTGTCGCTTCTGGATGAGCATTATCTTGTTTGCTTATTGCTTTATACAGCTCGTTGAGTGCAGTCTTAGTGCCAGCATCGGTTTGTGGTGGTAAATAGACTGCAACGAATAATATAGATGAGAACTCTCTTGATAGATAGCGTGGTCTGAAGCTTATCATGAGGTACTCTACCTCAGGCGAGCAATACCTCATGACTTCTTTAATATTAGACATCGCGCATCAGCTGTTTTTGACCAGTAGACACACACCCCGCCCCTCGTGCTACCAGATGTAGCTTCTCTGTCCTGCCGTTGCACAGTAAATCTAGCCACCACTATATTATCTGTGTCGTCGTTCAGCCACGACTCGGTGAAACATAAAATATTACCGTTTTTAATGTCCCGTTGGTAGGATAATCTTAACTTCTTGACGCTACCCATCCCTTAAGTGGGATAATTGTCATCAGCAACCGCTGAATAGCATAACACCTCAGTCAAATAATATTACTAAAAATATTAATATTCATGAAATCACAAGTGTAATATTGCAAAACACAGCTTAGCCTTTTGTTAATCCACCTGTCGTCTCAGATTTTGAAATGATGATTTACAGCGAAAGCAATCCAAGCATTTGTGTACGTTTATTGATCGCATGACAAAACATTAAGTACACTTAGCATCAGTAGCATCAGCACCCCCTAGCTTCAAGAGGTTCATCGTAGATCATTCATTTTATTTTCCAATGCTTGCACGTTGGCTAATAAAACGGTTTGTAGTGGAGGAATTCTCAGAAGGCCCCCTTTTACTCCGTCTTTACGGATTCTGAATTGTTCTTGAGAAAGCAGTATACACTTCGCGTCGGACTCATTAAAGAAAAAATCTTTGTCCAGTTCGAGGTGAGTAATCACTGTTCTGATGTCCAGAAGTACTTTTCCATCATAAAAAACAGTTGCAGCAACATTATGAACAAAATAAGTAAAAAAATAAGTTACAAAGAACGTGAAAAAACGAACAAAATAGCACAGTTGGTTAGGAGCCCGTAAAACGGCAGCCATCCCCTCCGGGGCCATTATTTGTGTTGTTGAGTTGTAAATAGTCTGATACATGTACTAATTACGTCACCATTGAGTTGTTATTATCTTGCAAATTGTGAAAAGCCAATTAGGGAGGTTGCAACACATGCATTTTTCCTCAGTGAGCAGTGAACTGAAAGCAATAGCAAAGAGATAAACGTCAAGCTGTTGATCAATGCTGTGAAGAACATGTGCTTAGCCCTATACTAGTGATGTAAGACTACAACCTCTGTCAGTAGGTTTAAATCTTTATGGCACATGAGGTAGTAGATTTTCCCTATAACACATATGGCTTTCTGGTTCTAGCTCGGTCTGTTCCTCCACAATTACTATACTTTTACTAATATGCCACAGCAGCATCTCTAAATAGTCCTCCCCTATTTTCCTGGGGCTGAACATACAATTAGCTCATTTCAATAGTTCTCTTCAACAGATTCAGTAGGTCTCCATTATAATACAGTCAGTTCTGTCTCTGAGTCTCTATCACCACAGCGTTCTGTCTGGTAGATTGTCAGTGTGAGAGACCAATCTTACAGAAACAGATCATGTCTAAGCATGTCGTACATGTGTTCTGAGCTGTGACGGGCTGACCTCTGTGTGACCCTTAGTATGTGACAGCGTTGTGGCAGTGTTTACTCTGGGACTGGTACTGAAGTGCTAATAACTGATCACAGGATCAGAGTGTTGTGAAGCCACCATGCAGAGTTCCCTATGACAAGACTAGGTGGAGCTGATGACTGCTCCAAAGGACACTATAGACTGGTGTAGGCCTACACTTATACTCTCATCCACACCCCCTTTAAGACAAATATAGCTTGTGGGTGGTTGTAGAGAAAAGTAGTTTAGTTCTCTTTTTCTCATGATAATCCCAGCTCATTGGCAGAGTGAACATATTATCAATCTCTCAACCAACAGCTGTGTGTGTGTGTGTGTGTGTGTGTGTGTGTGTGTGTGTGTGTGTGTGTGTGTGTGTGTGTGTGTGTGTGTGTGTGTGTGTGTGTGTGTGTGTGTGTGTGTGTGCTGACGCTGATGTGACACATACAGTGTTTGGTAATGTATTGTATGTATGCAGCGTTGCTGTTAACTAGACAGATGTGTGGTTGGGTTCATGGTAGATACCAGGGCCTGATTTGCATGATGCTCAGCCTTGTTGTCATCAAATACAACGTGATCCTGCTCACAGCAAACTGTATGAAAGGAATCAGGACAAGGTTGTGAGTGGTGTGATTAAAGCCCATATTCAGTCAAACCTGCTAAGTGTGTTTCAGGGAAAAGAGAGAGAAAAAAACGACTTTATTCCAGTGCAGCGTGAAACTGTGCTACAATTAATTTGCAGTTTCATGAATAATGCTCAATGACCATTCAAATACATTTTTAAAAGGCTAAAGCTATAATTTGTATAGGCAATATGGTTATCTTCTGCTAATTAAAATAGCAGGCCATCACTACATATTTCCTGTCAAGTATACAATACTGGTTTCTATTGCATTTTACTGCCTCACACATGGCTAGGTAGAGATATTAAAAATAAAGGTCTGACAAAATAATTAGGAACAAAAGACTCCTCTTATTCTGGCCCCATTAATTAATAGAAAATATATATCTTCTCATAAAGATGGATGGAGGGAGAAATTAAGAAAGGAAGGGAAGGAGAGAGAAGTAAAAGGAGTGTGAAAATGGCATCTTGCATCAGTGTGTGTGTGTGTGTGTGTGTGTGTGTGTGTGTGTGTGTGTGTGTGTGTGAGAGAGAGAGTGTGTTTGCGCATGCTCATGTTAATTAATGCTCATTTAGGCATTAATGTCATGGCTGGAGAGAGCGATGGTTTGTTCCTTATTACCAGAGAAGAGATAATGACCCTGTAAACCCCAGCGCTGTGTGTTCTCTTCTCACGAATGGCTACATCCCCCATCAACGCCACGCCTCATAGAGCCACAGCAAAATAAGAACAATGGATAAAGGAATTAAAACTGAAGATGTCCAGACAATTAGACATGCATATTTTACGCTCCTCAGTCTTTTAGAGCTGGGCATTAAATCTCCCAGTTTGTAAATGGTTGGATGTGATGCATGACGTTGATGTTGACACTTTGTAGTGTGATCAGAAGGCACTGAGGTCAGTAGAGATGGCCGTGTTGGAACTAATTATGTTGATGATTTGATCTGATTTATAGATAAGCTACAGCACACAACCTGCTAGTCTTGTACAGTTTATTTTTGCCATTGAGAATAAATTATATTTTACAATGACACGGTTACACAGTGAATAGGTACCACTTTGCATTGCAGACATGTTCAAGCTCGTACTATAGCTAGTATTTAATAGAAAATAACATTCAACTGCAGGCCTTATGTAGTGACATATTGTGCCTGTGGTAGGGAACGTTTTCCAGGGTAAAACATACGTATAGATTTGGAGTTTTCAGACGTAATACGGAGAGTCTTGAAGGAAAATCAATATGTGTGAACTTTGCAGAGCAAAATGTCTGACGATCAATAAGAAGCTGTTTACTGAATTCCCCTCCTATGATTAGTGGGTAGCATGGGAGCTCTCATCTAACACATACTACATAATTATCTCTCTGGGTCTGTATTGTATGATCTCCTAGAAGTATGTTTTGCAGAGTTATTAATTGGTATCAAATGTAACTGTTTCTTACAGAAGCTCCTAACCTCTCCTCCTCCCCTCCCCACTCTCTCCTCTCCTGCCGATGACGGTTTTCTGAAGGTGACCTTAACTCAGTCAGTTAGACGTGCTCCACCCTCCTCCCCTTTTCTCCCCTCTTCCTCTGGGAAAGCAGAAAACCCTACAAACAGAAAAGCGCAGGAAGCAGCAGAAAAGGTGTGGAATGTGAGGAGTGTGAAGGCCTGCTGATGATATGCAAAAGGAGGTGTGACTGTTTACACATCGCTAATTCCCAGCCATCACTCACCGCAGTCCCTGAAGAGAGGGAGACTCATCAGACATGAGAGAGGAGAGGAGTGAGGAAGGGAGAGAGAGAGAGAAAAGCAGAGAGAAGCAGAGAGAGTCAAGGAAAGAGAAAGGGGTATATGAAGATGTAGTGTAATATTTGATACATACACTGCATTCAGAAAATATTCAGACCCCTTTGTTCACATTTTGTTACATTACAGCCTTATTCTAAAATTTATTAAATAAAAAATGTCCTCATCAATCTACACACAATACCCCATAAGGACGAAAAGAAAACAGGTTTTTATCCATTTTAGCAAATGTAGCTAAATGCTTGTGTTCCTAGCTCCAACACTGCAGTAATATCTAACAATTCAAAACAATATGTCAAATCTAAAAGTACAAGAATGGCATTAAGAAAGATATACAGTGGGGCAAAAAAGTATTTAGTCAGCCACCAATTGTGCAAGTTCTCCCACTTAAAAAGATGAGAGAGGCCTGTAATTTTCATCATAGGTACACTTCAACTATGACAGACAAAATGAGAAGAAAAAAAATCCAGAAAATCACATTGTAGGATTTTTAATGAATTTATTTGCAAATTATGGTGGAAAATAAGTATTTGGTCACCTACAAACAAGCAAGATTTCTGGCTCTCACAGACCTGTAACTTTAAGAGGCTCCTCTGTCTTCCACACGTTACCTGTATTAATGGCACCTGTTTGAACTTGTTATCAGTATAAAAGACACCTGTCCACAACCTCAAACAGTCACACTCCAAACTCCACTATGGCCAAGACCAAAGAGCTGTCAAAGGACACCAGAAACAAAATTGTAGACCTGTACCAGGCTGGGAAGACTGAGTCTGCAATAGGTAAGCAGCTTGGTTTGAAGAAATCAACTGTGGGAGCAATTATTAGGAAATGGAAGACATACAAGACCACTGATAATCTCCCTCGATCTGGGGCTCCACGCAAGATCTCACCCCGTGGGGTCAAAATGATAACAAGAACGGTGAGCAAAAATCCCAGAACCACACGGGGTGACCTAGTGAATGACCTGCAGAGAGCTGAGACCAAAATAACAAAGCCTACCATCAGTAACACACTATGCCGCCAGGGACTCAAATCCTGCAGTGCCAGACGTGTCCCCCTGCTTAAGCCAGTACATGTCCAGGCCCGTCTGAAGTTTGTTAGAGAGCATTTGGATGATCCAGAAGAAGATTGGGAGAATGTCATATGGTCAGATGAAACCAAAATAGAACTTTTTGGTAAAAACTCAACTAATCGTGTTTGGAGGACAAAGAATGCTGAGTTGCATCCAAAGAACACCATACCTACTGTGAAGCATGGGGGTGGAAACATCGTGCTTTGGGGCTGTTTTTCTGCAAAGGGACCATGATGACTGATCCGTGTAAAGGAAAGAATGAATGGGGCCATGTATCGTGAAATTTTTAGTGAAAACCTCCTTCCATCAGCAAGGGCATTGAAGATGAAACTTGGCTGGGTCTTTCAGCATTACAATGATCCCAAACACACGCAATGAAGGAGTGGCTTCGTAGGAAGCATTTCAAGGTCCTGGAGTGGCCTAGCCAGTCTCCAGATCTCAACCCCATAGAAAATCTTTGGAGGGAGTTGAAAGTCTGTATTTCCCAGCAACAGCCCCAAAATATCACCGCTCTAGAGGAGATCTACATAGAGGAATGGACCAAAATACCAGCAACAGTGTATGAAAACCTTATGAAGACTTAGAGAAAATGTTTGACCTCTGTCATTGCCAACAAAGGGTATTTAACAAAGTATTGAGATAAACTTTTGTTATTGACCAAATACTTATTTTCCACCATAATTTGCAAATAAATTCATTAAAATCCTACAATGTGATTTTCTGGATTTTTTTTCTCATTTTGTCTGTCATAGTTGAAGTGTACCTATGATGAAAATTATAGGCCTCTCTCATCTTTTTAAGTGGGAGAACTTGCACAATTGGAGGCTGACTAAATACTTTTTTGCCACACTGTAAATATTAGGATGAGCAATGTCGAAGTCCGGAATATATATACAGTGCATTCAGAAAGTATTCAGACCACTTCACTTTTTTAAAATTTTATTTTGTTACATTACAACCTTATTCTAAAATGGATTAATACATGTTTTCCTCATCAATCTACACACAATATCCCATAATAAAAAGTGAAAATACGTTTTTAGATTGTCTTTGCAAATTTATAAAAAATATAAAACAGAAATACCTTATTTACATAAGTATTCAGACCCTTTGCTATGAGACTCGAAATTGAGCTCAGCTGCATCCTGTTTCCACTGATCATCTTTGAGATGTTTCTACAACTTGGAGTCCACCAGTGGAAAATTAAATTGATTGAACATGATTTCGAAAGGCACACACCTGTCTATATGGGATTCTCCACTGGGATTCTCTGCATCTAACCCTATTACAGGGGCTGAGTCACTGAATTACTGGTGCTCTTCCATGCCGTCTCTAGAAGGCGTGCGTCACTTGAGTGGGTTGAGTCACTGACGTGATCTTCCTGTCCGGGTTTGTGCACCCCCTTGGGTTGTGCCGTGGGGGAGATCTTTGTGGGGTATACTCGGCCTTATCTCAGGATGGTAAGTTGGTGGTTGAAGATATACACCTAGTGGTGTGGGGGCGGTGCTTTGGCAAGGTGGGTGGGGTTATATCCTGCCTGTTTGGCCCTGTCCGGAGGTATCGTCGGACAGGGCCACAGTGTCTCCCGACCCCTCCCGTCTCAGCCTCCAGTATTTATGCTGCGGTAGTTTATGTGTCGGGGGGCTAGGGTCAGTTTGTTATATCTGGAGTACTTCTCCTGTCTTATCTGGTGTCCTATGTGAATTTAAGTATGCTATCTCTAATTCTCTCTCTCGTTCTCTCTTTTTCTCTCTTTCTTTCTCTCTTTCTCTCTTTCTCTCTTTCTTTCTCTCTCTCTCGGAGGACCTGGGCCCTAGGACCATGCCTCAGGACTACCTGTCCTGATGACTCCTTGCTGTCCCCAGTCCACCTGACCGTGCTGCTGATCAAGTTTCAACTGTTCTGCCTGCGGTTATGGAATCCTGACCTGTTCTCCGGATGTGCTACCTGTCCCAGACCTGCTGTTTTCAACTCTCTAGAGACAGCAGGAGCGGTAGAGATACTCTGAATGATCAGCTATGACAAGCCAACCAACATTTACTCCTGAGGTGCTGACTTGTTGCACCCTCAACAACCACTGTGATTATTTTTATTTGACCCTGCTGGTCATCTATGAACCTTTGAACATCTTGGCCATGTTCTGTTATAATCTCCACCCGGCACAGCCAGAAGAGGACTGGCCACCCCTCATAGCCTGGTTCCTCTCTAGGTTTCTTCCTAGGTTCTGGCCTTTCTAGGGAGTTTTTCCTAGCCACCGTGCTTCTACACCTGCATTGCTTGCTGTTTGGGGTTTTAGGCTGGCTTTCTGTACAGCACTTTGTGACATCAGCTGATGTAAGAAGGGCTTTATAAATACATTTGATTGATTGATATATAAGGTCCCACAGTTGACAGTGCATGTCAGACCAAAAATCAAGCCGGGAGGTCGAAGGAATTAGCCGTAGAGCTCCGAGACAGGATTGTGTCGAGGCACAGATCAGGGGAAGGGTACCAAAATATTTCTGCAGCATTGAAGGTCCCCAAGAACACAGTGGCCTCCATCATTCTTAAATGGGAGAAGTTTGGAACCACCAAGACTTCCTAGAGCTGGCCGCCCGGCCAAACTGAGCAATCGAGGGAGAAGTGCCTGTGTCAGGGAGGTGACCAAGTACCCGATGGTCACCCTGACAGAGCTCCAGAGTTCCTCTGTGGAGATGGCAGAACCTTCCAGAAGGACAACCATCTCTGCAGAACTCTACCAATCAGGCTTTTATGGTAGAGTGGTCAGATTGAAGTCACTCCTCAGTAAAAGACACAACAGCCCACTTGGGGTTTGCCCAATGGCAAGTTACGGATTCTCAGACCATGAGAAACAAGATTCTCTGGTCTGATGAAACCAAGATTGAACTCTTTGGCCTGAATGCCAAGCGTCACGTCTGGAGGAAACCAGGCATCCCTCATCACTTGTCCAATACCATCCTTATGGTGAAGCATGGTGGTGGCAGCATCATGCTGTGGGTATGTTTTTCAGCAGCAGGAACTGGGAGACGAGTCAGAATCGAGGGAAAGATGAATTGAACAAAGTACTGAGAGATCCTTGATGAAAACCTGCTCCAGTGCAAAAACCTGTTCCGGATCTCAGACTGTTGAAGGTTCACCTTCCAACTGGTCAACGACCCTAAGCACATAGCCAAGATAACATAGGAGTGGCTTTGGGACAAGTCTCTGAATGTCCTTGAGTGGCCCAGCCAGAACCTGGACTTGAACCCGATCGAACATCTCTGGATAGGCCTGTAAATAGCTGTGCAGTGACACTACCATCCAACCTGACAGAGCTTGAGAGGATCTGCAGAGAAGAATGGGAGAAACACCCCAAATACAGGTTTGCCAAATTTATAGCGTCATACCCCAGAAGTCTGAATGTGATATCAGTTTTTTATTTTTGATAAATTTACACAAAAAAAACTGCTTTTGCTTTGTCATTGTGAGGTATTGTGTGTAGACTGATGAGGGGAAAAAAACGATTTAATCAATTTTAGAATCAGGCTGTGATGTAACAATGTGGAAAAAGTCTAGGTGACTGAATTCTTTCCGAATGCCCTGTATATTACATTTACTTCACATGTGACTCATAATGAGACTAAATAATTTGTCTATTAAAGGAATTATCTGACTCCATAAGATAAATAGAAATATGCAAGAACACTATGGTTGAGTTACAGTAATAAGCAATCAAGAAATGTCTGAGAATGGAATTCTAAATATTAAGTGTATTTAATTACTTTGTCAAATTAATTGATTTACACACAAGGCATAAAGCTGAAGTTTACAAGGAAATATTGACATTAACAAAGCATTATTCTAGGCATATAGATCCTAAGGTTAACTTACAAGACAAAGCATGAACAAAGACATGCCTACTAGGCCAGAGGCCTAGGGAATTAGAATTGATCATACAACCTTCCTCTATCGACTGGATACAGGATAAGAATGAGAACACAGGTATTTAGTTCCATTTATAAAATCTGAAGGTTTAACCACCTTAACCCAAAACCAACAACCATTGACCAATCAAACAATACCTAGTATACCAAGACCACCAAGGCCCAATCTCCACAGGGTAGCATAGCATCTAAGTTCTCTGCTGTGGGATGAGAACAATGTAAATAAGACAGAATTCCATAAAACCTCTTTGCATGGAGTAATTTAGAGTTAAACCTGTACAGACACAAGTTAGCACAGAGATCATACATCCATACAGATAGCATCATAGCTATCCTCAGAGAGGATAGATACCAAACATGGATACTATAGTATTATTCTATCACATATTCAATAGTTAGTTCTCTGAATACTGGAACAGAGAGATACATTTTGGCCTCTCAGAAGGGGAAGGGCTGACTAGTCCTTTGACATTGTCCTTTGTGCTTTCCTTGTGTTCCAGGACCATTTGCCATGCAGCTTCAGGTGACAGAAAGCACAGAAATTAGGGCTTGAGAGATGGAGAGACAGGAAGAAAGAGGTAAAACGAGAAGGCTAGAGGGAGTGAAAGCAAGAGAGATTGAGAGGAATATGTGTATGAACCCTGTAAGCTGATGAGCTGTCAGTTCAGTTCCCTACGCAAATTAGGAACAACAGGTTCACCCAGAGGTCATGGTGACAGGAATAGCGAGCAACCGGTGCACACTCAAAGCCAAACAGAGCTCACTCTACCCCACCAAGAGGGAAACAATATCAGCAGTCAGTTTCACCTAAAGAGCGGTGCAGACCCAGGTTCGATCCGAGTCGGTTAGACTAACATGATGTAGGGTTGACTTTGGAATGCTGATACCAAATACCAAATCCTTCCTCTCTATATGGTAAACTGTGAAGACTGGTTCTGTCTAAGAAAAGAAAACACTCACAGAGGTTAACATCGCTCTGCTCATCTTCATCCCTATATAAGTCTCTCTATCTTTTCCCCCTGGTGTATTCTCACCTTGTCAGCCACCCTCACTCCAACATCCACCCTTCTCCTCATCTCTTCCTCTGGCTCTCCCCCTCCTCTCCCCTCCACCTCTCCCCCTTGGCAGGATGAAGGTTCTCTGATCTGGCTAATTGATTGACTGAGGGGAATACAGCTGAACCCTGAGATCCTTTCTACTGACAGGCCAAAATGCTTGGTTTTTCCTAAGAGCATATTTTCCATAACCTGTAGGTAGGTAGGACTGAGGTCTGAAAGAATAGTTGTAGAACCTGTAGTAAGTACAGAGACTTGAAGTTTGTAGGGATAGCCCTTTTCTACCCCTCTTCTCAGTGTCTGTCCAGTTGAGGGTGAGGTTTGGAAATGGGCAAGGGGGATTGGGGTAGAAATCCTGCTTTGCCTTCTGCGACTTGATTTCAAATCAAATCAAATCAAATGTATTTATATAGCCCTTCGTACATCAGCTGATATCTCAAAGTGCTGTACGGAAACCCAGCCTAAAACCCCAAACAGCAAGCAATGCAGGTGTAGAAGCACGGTGGCTAGGAAAAACTCCCTAGAAAGGCCAAAACCTAGGAAGAAACCTAGAGAGGAACCAGGCTATGTGGGGTGGCCAGTCCTCTTCTGGCTGTGCCGGGTGGAGATTTTAACAGAACATGGCCAAGATGTTCAAATGTTCATAAATGACCAGCATGGTCGAATAATAATAAGGCAGAACAGTTGAAACTGGAGCAGCAGCACGGCCAGGTGGACTGGGGACAGCAAGGAGTCATCATGTCAGGTAGTCCTGGGGCATGGTCCTAGGGCTCAGGTCCTCCTCCGAGAGAGAGAGAGAAAGAGAGAATTAGAGAATGCACACTTAGATTCACACAGGACACCGAATAGGACAGGAGAGGTACTCCAGATATAACAAACTGACCCTAGCCCCCCGACACATTAACTACTGCAGCATAAATACTGGAGGCTGAGACAGGAGGGGTCAGGAGACACTGTGGCCCCATCCGAGGACACCCCCAGACAGGGCCAAACAGGAAGGATATAACCCCACCCACTTTGCCAAAGCACAGCCCCCACACCACTAGAGGGATATCTTCAACCACCAACTTACCATCCTGAGACAAGGCTGAGTATAGCCCACAAAGATCTCCGCCATGGCACAACCCAAGGGGGGGCGCCAACCCAGACAGGATGACCACATCAGTGAATCAACCCACTCAGGTGATGCACCCCTTCCAGGGACGGCATGAGAGAACCCCAGTAAGCCAGTGACTCAGCCCCTGTAATAGGGTTAGAGGCAGAGAATCCCAGTGGGAAGAGGGGAACCGGCCAGGCAGAGACAGCAAGGGTGGTTCGTTGCTCCAGAGCCTTTCCGTTCACCTTCCCACTCCTGGGCCAGACTACACTCAATCATATGACCCACTGAAGAGATAAGTCTTCAGTAAGGACTTAAAGGTTGAGACCGAGTTTGCGTCTCTGACATGGGTAGACCGTTCCATAAAAATGGAGCTCTATAGGAGAAAGCCCTGCCTCCAGCTGTTTGCTTAGAAATTCTAGGGACAATTAGGAGGCCTGCGTCTTGTGACCGTAGCGTACGTGTAGGTATGTACGGCAGGACCAAATCAGAGAGATAGGTAGGAGCAAGCCCATGTAATGCTTTGTAGGTTAGCAGTAAAACCTTGAAATCAGCCCTTGCTTTGACAGGAAGCCAGTGTAGAGAGGCTAGCACTGGAGTAATATGATCACATTTTTTGGTTCTAGTCAGGATTCTAGCAGCCGTATTTAGCACCAACTGAAGTTTATTTAGTGCTTTATCCGGGTAGCCGGAAAGTAGAGCATTGCAGTAGTCTAACCTAGAAGTGACAAAAGCATGGATTAATTTGAATTAATTTGAATTAAAACAAACTTTATTGCATAGTTAAATGTAAAGAGGAAAAATCAAGAAGATACAATTAAAAAGAGGGAATGGTTTAGGTTACGGACCCGGTTTAGGGTAAGGATTTGAGTTGGGAGAGGTTGGCACTTGCAGCACCAGGGTTGTGGGTTCAATTCCCACAGGGGACCAGTATTAAAAAGTGTTAAAATGTATGCACTCACTACTGTAAGTTGCTCTGGATAAGAATGTCTGCTAAATGATCTAAATGTAAAAAATGTAAGTTAATAAAAAATAGGGGATGGAAACTTGCTCATCGGGATGCTGGGAGGGTGTGGTGTTTTTTGAGTGGTTGTGAAGATATCCCTCTAGTGGTGTGGGGGCTGTGCTTTGGCAAAGTGGGTGGGGTTATATCCTTCCTGTTTGGCCCTGTCCGGGGGTGTCCTCGGATGGGGCCACAGTGTCTCTTAACCCCTCCTGTCTCAGCCTCCAGTATTTATGCTGGAGTAGTTTATGTGTCGGGGGGCTAGGGTCAGTTTGTTATATCTGGAGTACTTCTCCTGTCCTATTCGGTGTCCTGTGTGAATCTAAGTGTGCGTTCTCTAATTCTCTCCTTCTCTCTTTCTTTCTCTCTCTCTCAGAGGACCTGAGCCCTAGGACCATGCCCCAGGACTACCTGACATGATGACTCCTTGCTGTCCCCAGTCCATCTGACCGTGCTGCTGCTCCAGTTTCAACTGTTCTGCCTCATTATTATTCGACCATGCTGGTCATTTATGAACATTTGAACATCTTGGCCATGTTCTGTTATAATCTCCACCTGGCACAGCCAGAAGAGGACTGGCCACCCCACATAGCCTGGTTCCTCTCTAGGTTTCTTCCTAGGTTTTGGCCTTTCTAGGGAGTTTTTCCTAGCCACCGTGCTTCTACACCTGCATTGCTTGCTGTTTGGGGATTTAGGCTGGGTTTCTGTACAGCACTTTGAGATATCAGCTGATGTACGAAGGGCTATATAAATAAATTTGATTTGATTTTGATTTGATTTGTGGATGTTGTTTGTGTTTCCATCGCCCAACAAGAGTGGCCAGAGGCATTACGCATGTCTTCTCCAGAGCAACGGACACAGTGGGTAAGTATGCATGTACTGGATAAGTATGCATGTACTGGGTAAGTATGCATGTACTGTAACCTTTAGGGAACACAATACATGATCTATACTTGCCATGTAGTGTCAGAGCCGCTGGAAAATGTATGGCGAGACAGAATTTGTCCCAGCACTTTTCAATCTGGTGTGACATCGCCACACCCCTTTCAAAGCAGCAGCATCAAATGTGTTTACCAGATATATTCATTAATTCATGTTATAGAATAAAACATTTAAAAAACATTTTGCAAAGGAAGAGAAAGCAGGTGTTTCTTATAGGACAAGTTGACATAGTATGTCCACCAATTTCAGCCCATTTGCCTCTGTTTTGTCTAGTGAATATAACCTTGTCCCTGGGATTTAATGTGGTAACCCCATGCTCGCTGCGACAGGTGGATTCACTTGTTAGTCACAGTGGTCTCCTAGTTACAATCTACAGAGCCTCATTTTTACCATATATCAATTTTGACTGTGGTAACTAATGACAACCTTCCTCTCCTGCATGCCTGGTTGCCTGCCTCACGAGAGAGCAAACTCAAATTTCTTGGAAAACAAGGAATGTGTTAATAAAATCACTTACTAAAATCAGTATAGTCTTCCTTTAAAACTATCTAGAATGACCAAATCTATAGCTAACACAACTACTAACATTATCTTTAGTTGCCTAGATAACTAGCTAGCTAACATTAGCTAGCTAGGTTGATGCAATAATGCAGCCAGCAGAAAACAATAATAATCTGGACTCACTGAATAAATGTATTTCGCGCAGGACAAAGACAGTTAAATGATCTGCTGCTGCTACCCAAGGCCAAGGGATACCGTTCTTGAAAAGGTTAGTCAGCCAGTGAGTGTGTTAGTCCAGTAATATTGGACTAGCACACTATTTTATTTCCACTGCTGGGGATCGTTCACAGATGTTTGTCGTAATAAAACCTACAAATTCAACAATAGAGGAGCAACAGAGAACAAAAGAGGAAAGCCCACCCCCCCCCCACCCCGCTTGTGCCATGTCATGAAGATAACTGGACCTACAGTATTGAGATGTACTTTTTGTTAAGTAAATCAGGTGTTAAATGAGGTGAAAATGAGATTTGAGTAGGATTTAAAATAATGAATAATTACAGAACATTAATCAGATTATGATTATTTAGCATGTGCACACCGATAGGACCCATGGGGTGTGAGGAGCTCTGTTTTATACAGACAAAATATACTGTACATATATAGATATGTAGAAACCAGACAACAAAGTTCCAATTAAGCCTCTTAAATCGATAAATCAACATGTCCCAAGGAACTGGGTGAGTGAGCGGTCAGTTATGTACAACAGCGAACCAATCAGTTGGTAAAGTGGCGCGATGACACAAATCCAACAAGCCATGTCTTTTCCTCTGGGGGAAGCCAAGGAGCAACTTGAAGAAGCAAACAAGAGTAATGAACAGCTAAAGGATATCCAGGAAAACATGGGTAAAATACTCTCAATGCTCACCAAAACAAACAAACTGCTACAATTGTCACGTTCTGACCTTAGATCCTTTGTTATGTCTTTGTTTTAGTATGGTCAGGGCGTGAGTTGGGTGGGTTGTCTGTCTGTTAGTTTTTCTATAATTTGGGATTACTGTGTTTGGCCTAGTATGGTTCTCAATCAGAGGCAGCTGTCAATCGTTGTCCCTGATTGAGAATCATACTTAGGTAGCCTGGTTTCACTTTTGAGTTGTGGGTGTTTGTCTTCCATGTCAGTGTTTGTTACCACACGGGACTGTTTAGTTTATTCACGTTTATTGTTTTGTTCCAGTGTTCTGTTGTGTTTGATTAAACATTATGGACACTTACCACGCTGCGCATTGGTCCTCCGATCCTTCTCTCTACTCCACCTCAGAAGAGGAGGACGAGATCCGTTACAACAATCTGTTGTTAAAAAAGTAGTTGTTGAAAAACTGAAATTAGGCAAATAAGGTCATGTGACAAAACAATCACTCAAGAGTGTGGAAAATCATTGTACCATCTAAACCTCTTTAAAATGTATCTTCCATAACCAAAAATATTGTATTTACAGCTATTTTGAAGCTGGTGTCCCAAAACGAAAGTATAAGACACAAAAACTAAACTGAAGAATGGGAAGCATTGAAATAGTGCACATAGAACAGATCTATCACTACGTAGACTTGCTTTCAAGGAAAATTACAGATCTAAAATCACATTTCTATGTTAATTTGGTCGGGTCGCCCAAAAAGTGACATATTGCAGCATTAAATGTTTGCTCACCTTACATACATGCTCACATGTTTTATATATGCAGTGTATACTATGCCTCTTCCATATCCATGGGATGTTCAGCGACATGTCATGTGACATGTCTGACAAAAGGTTTCATCTGGTTCTTCAATGGCAGATGGAACAGACAAGGTTCACTTTCATAAAGGCCAACAAATTTCAACTTATTACATGGAAAGTGCACAGGTTCCTCAACATTTAAAGAGATTGTCAGCAGTTGTGGTTTTGCTGCAAGAGCTATATTTAAAAAATGAAGATGAGCTGAGTTGGAGTGGCGTATGCTGCCACCTACTGTAGTAACAGCAGAGGTGTAGGCATCCTGATGAATAAGAATACACCCTTTTCCCATATATCCCAGCACACGGACCAAGAAGGACATTTTCTCATTTTGAATTGTACCTTACATGGGGGAAATACACGTTGATTTCATTGTATATCCACCCAGTGGCATACCTGGTGTTCTTAGATAGAATTCAAGCTATATTAGATCAAACCCAGACAGGAACTATTATTTTAGCAGGTGACCCAAATCAAGCATTCAGCAAGTTAGACAGACATAGCAATAAAAAAGGAAAATTCACCTAGGCTCCAAAGAGGCTGAAAAATGTCATCTCTGCAAATATTTAACAGGACACCTGGAAATTATTTCCAAATACAAAAAAGTAATACAGCTCTAAAAACGTTTTACATTACTATGTAGTTTAACAATAAAATGGTCTGATGATGATGTCGACATATTCTGTGTTTATTTCAAAAGAATACAATATATAAATATTGCTGACAAGTTTTAAGGTCACATGCACAAGAACAGTGAAATACCTTTCTTTAAAACTCGAAACCCAACAATGCGATAATTAATAACAATGTATTACTAGAAAAAAACAAACATGAGAAATAAGAATAAGAAATATGAAATGCACAATAAAATAAGTATAATAAACACAGGAAATATTATAAAAGTATGTTCCAATACCATATTTACATGTGCAGGGATGCTGGAGTGATGGAGGTAGACATGTATTGGGGTAAGGTGACGAGGCAACAGAATATAAGATATACAGAGTAGCAGCAGCTTGCATGTGAGTGGGTGTGCAGGTGTGTGGAGTCAGTATAAATGTATGTGCATATTATGTGTGGGTGAGCAAATGATGGACTGACAGTGTGTGAGTGTGTACGGCCCTGTGAGTGTGCATAGAGACAGTGTAAATACTGAAATAAAATCACATTTTTACAGATAGAAACTTATAGTCCCAAGCTCTCGACATCAGTCATGGGCGTCATCAATCAGTGCATAGACAACGTCACCCCCACAGTGACTTTACGAATGTATCCAAACCATAAACCATGGATTACATGCAATATCCATGCTGGGCTAAAGGTTAGAGCTAACGCTTACAAATAACAGAACACAGATATGGACGCATTCAAGAAATATCGCTACGACCTCTGACAAGACATAACAAATGCAAAAGGACAACGTAGGAAGGAGGAATCCTATTACACTGGCTCCGACGCTCGTCGGATGTTGCAAGGTTAGCAGATGATAACGGATTACAAAGGGAAACCCAGCCGTGAGATGCCCAGTAATGCAGAACTACCAAACAAGCTAATTTCCTTTTATGCTCGCTTCGAAGAAAACAACACTGAGTCCTGCATGAAAGTTCTCAGAGCAAGTTTCTTCACTGACATTTTCAATCTCTCCTTGACTCAGTCGTTATTCCCAACATGTTTCAAGCTGACTACCATTATCCCTGTTCCCAAGATTTCCAAGGTAACCTGCCATCAACACCATAGTTCCCTCCATGCTCATCACCAAGCTCATGACACTGGGACTTAACACTTCCCTCTGCAACTGGATCCTGGATTTCCTGATGGGCCGGCCTCAGGTTGTGAGGGTAGGCAACAACATCTCCACCACTCTCACCCTCAACACGGGAGCCCCTCAGCGGTGCATGCTTAATCCCCTCTTGTACTCCCTGTTCACCCATGACTGCATGGCCATGTCTGAGTCTAACACCAAGTTTGCTGACGACATGACCGTGGTAGGCCTGATCACTGACAATGATGAGACAACCTACAGGGAGAAGGTCAGAGACTAGGCAATGTGGCGCCAGGACGACAGGGTTGTATTGGTGCGGGTAGAGAACTTCAAGTTCCTTGGCATCCACATCACTAAGGACTCAACACACACCTTCACAGTCATGAAGAGGGCATGACAACACCTCTTCCCAATCATGAGGCAGGAAAGATATGGCATAGGCGCTCGGATCCCCAAAAGGTTCTACAGCTGAACCATTGAGAGTATCTTGACAAGCTGCATCACCGCTTGGTAGGGTAAATGCACCACCCTCTACAGCAAAGCACTACAGAAGGGGATGCGGATGGCCCAGTACATTCTCCCTATATATAGCTTCATTCTTGAGTGTTTTATTCCTCTTGTGTTAATATTTTTACTTGCATCGTTGGGAAGGGCTCATAAGCAAGCATTTCACAGTATTTGTTGCATGTGATAAATAACATTTGATTTGATTTGATTTGTTGAAGAGTGTAGTCTGGATACTGGATAGACAGGAGAGGAGTCTATCTGTAGTTACAGCCTGATGGTAATTAGAAAGGATAGCACTAATTAGACATGTGGCAATTAAATTAAGCCCTGATTGCCTGGGCTAAATGGACCAGTCATGAGGTAATTATTATTGATGATTGGCTCACTTAGGTATAGGATGATGATGATGATGTACTCCACACATTTATCTGCTCTGAAGCATCATCTGTAGGGTGAAAAATGGCCTCCATATGTTGCTGTTTGTTTTTCTTGTTTATGAGTACGGTATTTGCTATAGATTGATTCTAGTCTTTCTCCCAGCTCAACATTAGGTGGGTCTCACAGTAAATCCCCAGTGGATCTTCAGAGTCATGGATTTCAGTGACCTCACACGCTGAGCTCCTAACCTGGAACAAAGTTCACTCTGCGAATCAATTCCTGGGTGCCCCCATTTAGGAAAACCCCTCCTCTTTGCAGAGGACTCAAAGACAAGGTTCAATCTAACAAGAGATGTAACGGCTCTCTTCTATCTCCTCCTCTGACGAAGAGGTAGAACAAGGATCGGACCAAAATGCAGCGTGATGATGATTCATGATATATTTTAATAAAGGAAAACCTATACATACAGAAACTACAAAACTAACAAAATGAAATAATGAAAACCGAAACAGTCCTATCTGGTGCAAACACAAAGACAGGAACAATCACCCACGAAAACACTCACAGAATATGGCTGCCTAAATATGGCTCCCAATCAGAGACAACGATAATCACCTGACTCTGATTTAGAACCGCCTCAGGCAGCCATAGACTACGTAGACACCCCACAAAACCCCTAAGACAAAAACACACCACAATAACCCATGTCACACCCTGGCCTGACCAAATAATTAAAGAAAACACAAAATACTAAGACCAAGGCGTGACAAGAGAGGCAGGGAGGGATGGAGAAAGTTGGAGAGAAAAATTAGGAAAGGGAATTCATGGAGCGAGTGGAGGGGGAAAAGAGACACGGACAGCTGGTAAGACTTCTAAGAATAGATTGAGAGGTAATGAAAACAGAAAAGGGAGACCGACAAAAAAAGATATAGAACGATAGAAAGAGTAGAGGAAGACAGTAATCTATAGCATTAGACGGGGCAGTGGGTGCCCGAGATCCCCAGCAGTTCACTGTCTTCAGTGGGATCAAAGCAGCTGGAGGATACAGTCAATCTGTTATATCTACTGCACCACAAAGAGAGAAATGGAGAGAGGGGGGATGATGAAAGGAGAGGGGAGATGGGAGAGATGAGAGGAAGAAAATGTTAGGTGTTTCAATAAGGTCAGAGGTTATGAAAACTGCCAACATGCAGTCTGTCTGAAGGATGAAAAGGTCATGGTTTGTCTGAGGTTAGAGACACTGAGGAATTCTTCACATATAGAACACACATCAGAACTCCCTGGTTGATCATCATCTAGATGTTATAGACTAGAACAAGAGAACCTGAGTAGGCCATTTAAAATGCAACTTTACAGAGCTTAATTAGGGGGGGAACTGTCTCTCCATACCTTCAGGTTATGCTCAATCCCTACACCCCAACCCAAGCACTCCATTCTGCCACCTCTGGTCTCTTGGCCCTCCCACCCCTACAGGGGGTCAGATCCCATTCAGCTCAGTCAAAACTCTTCTCTGTCCTGGCCTAATCCAATCATGAAAAAAGCTTCCCCTTAACGTCCGGACAGCTGAGTCCCTGCCCATTTTCTGAAAATGTTTGAAACACTACCTCTTCAAAAAGTATGTGAAATAAATCCCACAAAACTAATAAAACATACCTGTCCTTGTCTTTCCTACTGCCACTGACTTTGCTGATAACTACATTATTGGGGGAAAATGTACTTGCTACGACTGTGATTTGTGGTTGTCTCAGCTACTGTAGCTATCTTAAAATTAATGCACTAATTGTATGTCGCTCTGGATAAGAGGATCTGCTAAATGACTAAAATGTAAATGTTGTCGTTTATACAACATATCACTGTTTTGCTGTTATGAACACAATTTAATACCACTTCATTCTATATGTCTGCCTCCCAAGAAGTGACTGTATCTGTTATGATGGCATTAGAATAGGCTACCATTTTACACAATTGCCAGATTCCAAAGAATGAAAAGCAGAATGTCTCTATGAATCAGAATAAAAGACGTCTTCGGTGTTAGATTCCCCCTCTGATCCCCTCCTGTCTCAATGTGTTGGTCCTCTCATCACTCACACCTGGACCACAGCACCACCAGGTTTACCCAGGCAGATCACTCAAGATTGACTTCGAAATTGGACGTCTGTCCAGAGGATGACGGGAAATGCCTTCAAAACCAGCCACTAGGGGTGGCAGGTAGCCTAGTGGTTAGAGTGTTGGGCATTTAATCGAAAGGTTGCTGGATTGAATCCCTGAGCTGATGAGATAAAAATATGTCGTTTTGCCCCTGAACAAGGCAGATAACCCACTGTTCCTAGGCCGTCATTGTAAATAATAATTTTGTCTTAACTGACTTGCCTAGTTAAATAAATAAAATAACAGCTAGGGGTAACAGTGAGCGCTATTACCATGAAGTAGGCTTGGGATTAGCTCAGGTGTTGTGGACGGCGATGGCAGATTGGCAAAATCCTATGACTCCAGATCCAAAGGTCAAATCTGAAATTCGTATGTTCAATTCCAGTGGTAGACACTAAATGCCGGAACGGATGCCAAACTTAACTCTATTGTAAACCTTCTAAATTTGACGTTTGGAGAAACGGAATGACGCTGAGCAAGAGGAGTCAACCTAGGGATTCAAATACACTTCACATGTAGGGAAATGTCAATCTAAAGTCAAATTAGTAAAACCTTGAGATCTTGTGTTGGTTTACCATTGTGAGAGAGAGAGATGGAGGTTGAGAGATAGAGATGGTGGGAGAGAGATAGAGATGGTGGGAGAGAGATAGAGATGGTGGGAGAGAGATAGAGATGGTGGGAGAGAGATAGAGATGGTGGGAGAGAGATAGAGATGGTGGGAGAGAGATGGAGGGAGAGAGATAGAGATGGTGGGAGAGAGATAGAGATGGTGGGAGAGAGATAGAGATGGTGGGAGAGAGATAGAGATGGAGGGAGAGAGATAGAGATGGTGGGAGAGAGATAGAGATGGAGGGAGAGAGAGATATGGAGATAAAGAGAAAAAGAGAGTCGGGGATAAAGAGAAAGAGAGAAAGAAAGAGGGGGGACAGAGAAAGAGAGAATGAGAGGAAGGGAGAGTGTTGTCTATCTGAATAGGCCCGGGGTGAGACCAGCGTCTATGGTCCAGGTGTCTGAGGAGGTTGATCGATTTACCAGACGATCAATCAGGGGACATGGACTCAGAGATTTTAGGCAGGTCAATCACTCACCAGCCCACACACACACACACACACTCTCACTCTCACACACACACACTGAGTGAGACTGGTCAATCACTCACCAACCCACCCAGCAGACATCTGCCAATATAGAGGAATGACATGTCGTTTCTTACAGGCCAAGGGGAATCACACACACACACACACACACACACACACACACACACACACACACACACACACACACACACACACACACACACACACACACACACACACACACACACACACACACACACACACACACACACTCAAAGCCCATATAAAAAGTAAGGATAAAGCTTATGTTATTTGTGGAGATAATAGGTTAGCATTTAATAATACCATGTGGGAGTGAAAGAAAGAAGAGTAAGATGCAATAGAAGCGTTCTTCCATCAGTATGTCAGTAAAGGGAAAGGAAACTCAATATTCCCACAGGACCTACCACACATACTCATCAACTCAATGGAAGAGAGTGAGAGAGAGAAATGGAGCAAGGGGGAGAGAGAGGGAGAGAGATTGAATTAAAATTGAAATTGAATTGAGAGAGCAAGACGGGGGGCAGCTAGAGAGAGCGAGAGACAGCCATAGAGAGACAGCCATAGAGAGACAGCCATAGAGAGACAGCCATAGAGAGACAGCCAAAGAGTGACAGCCATAGAGAGACAGCCATAGAGAGACAGCCATAGAGAGACAGCCAAAGAGAGACAGCCATAGAGAGACAGCCATAGAGAGACATAGAGAGACAGCCAAAGAGAGACAGCCATAGAGAGACAGCCATAGAGAGACAGCCATAGAGAGACAGCCAAAGAGAGACAGCCATAGAGAGACAAGAGAGACAGCCATAGAGAGACAGCCAAAGAGAGACAGCCATAGAGAGACAGCCATAGAGAGACAGCCATAGAGAGACATAGAGAGACAGCCAAAGAGAGACAGCCATAGAGAGACAGCCATAGAGAGACAGCCAAAGAGAGACAGCCAAAGAGAGACAGCCATAGAGAGACAGCCATAGAGAGACAGCCAAAGAGAGACAGCCATAGAGAGACAGCCATAGAGAGACAGCCATAGAGAGACATAGAGAGACAGCCAAAGAGAGACAGCCATAGAGAGACAGCCATAGAGAGACAGCCATAGAGAGACAGCCATAGAGAGACAGCCATAGAGAGACAGCCAAAGAGAGACAGCCATAGAGAGACAGCCATAGAGAGACATAGAGAGACAGCCAAAGAGAGACAGCCATAGAGAGACAGCCATAGAGAGACAGCCATAGAGAGACAGCCAAAGAGAGACAGCCATAGAGAGACAGCCATAGAGAGACAGCCATAGAGAGACAGCCAAAGAGTGACAGCCATAGAGAGACAGCCATAGAGAGACAGCCATAGAGAGACAGCCAAAGAGAGACAGCCATAGAGAGACAGCCATAGAGAGACATAGAGAGACAGCCAAAGAGAGACAGCCATAGAGAGACAGCCATAGAGAGACAGCCATAGAGAGACAGCCAAAGAGAGACAGCCATAGAGAGACAGCCATAGAGAGACAGTCATAGAGAGACAGCCAAAGAGAGACAGCCATAGAGAGACAGCCATAGAGAGACAGCCATAGAGAGACATAGAGAGACAGCCAAAGAGAGACAGCCATAGAGAGACAGCCATAGAGAGACAGCCAAAGAGAGACAGCCAAAGAGAGAGAGACAGCCATAGAGAGACAGCCATAGAGAGACAGCCAAAGAGAGACAGCCATAGAGAGACAGCCATAGAGAGACAGCCATAGAGAGACATAGAGAGACAGCCAAAGAGAGACAGCCATAGAGAGACAGCCATAGAGAGACAGCCATAGAGAGACAGCCAAAGAGAGACAGCCATAGAGAGACAGCCATAGAGAGACAGCCATAGAGAGACATAGAGAGACAGCCAAAGAGAGACAGCCATAGAGAGACAGCCATAGAGAGACAGCCATAGAGAGACAGCCAAAGAGAGACAGCCAAAGAGAGACAGCCATAGAGAGACAGCCATAGAGAGACAGCCAAAAGAGAGACAGCCATAGAGAGACAGCCATAGAGAGACAGCCATAGAGAGACAAGAGAGACAGCCAAAGAGAGACAGCCATAGAGAGACAGCCATAGAGAGACAGCCATAGAGAGACAGCCATAGAGAGACAGCCATAGAGAGACAGCCAGCCAAGAGAGACAGCCAAAGAGAGACAGCCATAGAGAGACAGCCATAGAGAGACAGCCAAAGAGAGACAGCCAAAGAGAGACAGCCATAGAGAGACAGCCATAGAGAGACAGCCATAGAGAGACAGCCAAGAGAGACAGCCATAGAGAGACAGCCATAGAGAGACAGCCATAGAGAGACAGCCAAAGAGTGACAGCCATAGAGAGACAGCCATAGAGAGACAGCCATAGAGAGACAGCCAAAGAGAGACAGCCATAGAGAGACAGCCATAGAGAGACATAGAGAGACAGCCAAAGAGAGACAGCCATAGAGAGACAGCCATAGAGAGACAGCCATAGAGAGACAGCCAAAGAGAGACAGCCATAGAGAGACAGCCATAGAGAGACAGCCATAGAGAGACAGCCAAAGAGAGACAGCCATAGAGAGACAGCCATAGAGAGACAGCCATAGAGAGACATAGAGAGACAGCCAAAGAGAGACAGCCATAGAGAGACAGCCATAGAGAGACAGCCAAAGAGAGACAGCCAAAGAGAGACAGCCATAGAGAGACAGCCATAGAGAGACAGCCAAAGAGAGACAGCCATAGAGAGACAGCCATAGAGAGACAGCCATAGAGAGACATAGAGAGACAGCCAAAGAGAGACAGCCATAGAGAGACAGCCATAGAGAGACAGCCATAGAGAGACAGCCAAAGAGAGACAGCCATAGAGAGACAGCCATAGAGAGACAGCCATAGAGAGACATAGAGAGACAGCCAAAGAGAGACAGCCATAGAGAGACAGCCATAGAGAGACAGCCATAGAGAGACAGCCAAAGAGAGACAGCCATAGAGAGACAGCCATAGAGAGACAGCCATAGAGAGACATAGAGAGACAGCCAAAGAGAGACAGCCATAGAGAGACAGCCATAGAGAGACAGCCAAAGAGAGACAGCCATAGAGAGACATAGAGAGACAGCCAAAGAGAGACAGCCATAGAGAGACAGCCATAGAGAGACAGCCATAGAGAGACAGCCAAAGAGAGACAGCCATAGAGAGACATAGAGAGACAGCCAAAGAGAGACAGCCATAGAGAGACATAGAGAGACAGCCAAAGAGAGACAGCCATAGAGAGACAGCCATAGAGAGACAGCCATAGAGAGACAGCCAAAGAGAGACAGCCATAGAGAGACAGCCATAGAGAGACAGCCATAGAGAGACAGCCAAAGAGAGACAGCCATAGAGAGACAGCCATAGAGAGACAGCCATAGAGAGACAGCCATAGAGAGACAGCCAAAGAGAGACAGCCATAGAGAGACAGCCATAGAGAGACAGCCATAGAGAGACAGCCAAAGAGAGACAGCCATAGAGAGACAGCCATAGAGAGACAGCCATAGAGAGACAGCCATAGAGAGACAGCCATAGAGAGACAGCCATAGAGAGACAGCCATAGAGAGACAGCCATAGAGAGACAGCCATAGAGAGACAGCCATAGAGAGACATAGAGAGACAGCCAAAGAGAGACAGCCATAGAGAGACAGCCATAGAGAGACAGCCATAGAGAGACAGCCATAGAGAGACAGCCAAAGAGAGACAGCCATGACCAGGAGCTCAACATCTCCACAGGAGCTGCCACATATCCTCATTAACTCAAAGAGAGAGAAAGAGAGAGAGGATGAGACAGTTTATAAGACATTAAAAGTTGATGTTATTTAAATTACTTTAAAAAATAAAGAAGGAAAGGAAAAAATATGCAGCACATCTATTTATGAAATATGCTGTCACAGAGAGTGGAACAAGAATACAGTAATAGACATGAAAGACTGTGACTATTGTATACATGTTTAAAATTGCATGACGGGGCTGGGAAGATTTCAAAAGAATTCAAATGCAGGGTTCAGCTGAAGTTGAAAAGATTACACAGCAACGCTGCGGCAGCTTACCAGCCTCTGTGGTGGTATCTTTAAGATGCTGTGGAAATCACACTCAAACAACACAACATATGGCGACGTGTCTATAATGTATGTATGTACAGCCCTATCAGGGCTTTAAACAACATCTCATATGGAACTATTGAAGTCAATATATATTGTACATGCAATAGAAGGACATTTTCCCCCCTAGTAGGGGGAAATTCAGAAATTGTGATTATTTTTTGAAGTGGTGTTTTGGTACTATTTGTGGACGGATAAAGGGCATAACGATGGAAGACTAGGTGTTATGAAAAACCATTTCTACCGCTAGGGAACTCCTTTCACCCAGATTACTTCATTAAAAATAAATCTATTAGCTTTTACATGATCGACTGCTATAATCCAGGAACATTGATCAATTTAGTCAACTCTTGGCTCTACTGATTCCTGATTGGGTTGGCACACACACACACGCACGGACGCACGCGCGCACACACAAACACACACACACACACACACACACACACACACACACACACACACACACACACACACACACACACACACACACACACACACACACACACACATACTCACACACACTCACACACACACACTGATTGTGCAGGTAGCTATATCAGTCAGTATGCTCCCTCACTCTAACCCAGGTGCTGGTAGCGTACCATCATATCAATCATAAGCTCATTATGTGTGGTCCATGCTGGTAATGTATCATTCTTTGTAATTACTGAGTGTGGATATGGAGGTGTGTGATACCTCCTTTCAGCAGCTCATATAACACTCCATTTATCCCCTGACCAAGCATAGACCACTAACCCAACTCTCACACTTATAATAATAGTTCAAATCAGGCAAACATCTATTTAATCTTTCTACAGTCTATGTTCTGTCTTACTAAGACTTCTCCTCTTCTCCTTATTTCATGTCAAATAGTGAGTATTATTTTCATAGAGGTACATAGAGGTACACACACACACAGTCCACTAATACTGTCCTCATCAACACACAATTAAAGCCCAGCCAGCGGTGATCTATCATAAGAGCTCAGACACGCTCATCTGTTTCCCTTAATGCTGTCACACAAAGAGCAGCCCCAGTCAATGATTCACAATGTGGAACTCTAGTTGCCTTCCGAGAATCAATAATGTGTTATATGAGTAAAGGAAAGCTTTGATGATGAGCATACTTTGTTCCAATATTTCTGTCATTCAGTGATATTTATTCCCATAGTAATTCGTAATGGATCCATAACGAAATAAACATCTGCGTTTTGAAATAATATTTTTATCATCATTTTATTAACGAAAGCATAAAGATGCTGATGAAGAAATACAGTACTGTACAGTATAGGCTTTTTCCGTCATTTTGCAGTTGTATGAGGTCGCCCACACTCACGTTAAACATTTGGATAATAAAGCATTGAAAGCATTTTGACGATAGAAGCCGCCTACATATGTTTATTAGGCTACTGTGCAGTCTGACAAGTAAACATAGCCTACAGTACATACCGTAATAAACATGGTAAAATTCCTTACATAAGGGAGAGCAGGCCATGTCCAGACTTTCTTGGTGACCTAAAGTACTCATTAACTCTGTCTTTAATGCTTTTTCGGGTTGCATCAGTCATGGACAGAAACTTCTGAGAAACAGTATTAATGATGAACACCCGGAGGTTCAATTGCCTCGGGATCCATCCCAGTTGGTACTCTGTGTCCACTTGTGGTATCTCTCTTCGGTTACACATCCTTGGAATAGCAGAACAGCATAATGGTCCGGACGGCCCTTGCTGTGCCTGGTGAGCAGGTGGTCAAGTTCTGTTGTCAGAAGAGGAATGGAAATGTCAGGGTGAACTGAAAACCTGACGAACCCGCCACGTATGTCGACTCTGCCTGTCGGAGGTGGAGTTTCAGAGCTTACAGGTGTGACTCCATCTCGTTCCTCGCCCTCTTCAATGCGTCGTTCTCCGCCTGACTCTCCACCAATGCCGCCTAACTCTCTGCCAATGCCGCCTTACTCTCTGCCAATGACAAGTGACTCTCTGCCAATACCGCCTTACTCTCTGCCAATGACAAGTGACTCTCTGCCAATGCCGCCTTACTCTCTGCCAATGACAAGTGACTCTCTGCCAATACCGCCTTACTCTCTGCCAATGACAAGTGACTCTCTGCCAATGCCGCCTTACTCTCTGCCAATGACAAGTGACTCTCTGCCAATACCGCCTTACTCTCTGCCAATGACAAGTGACTCTCTGCCAATACCGCCTTACTCTCTGCCAATGACAAGTGACTCTCTGCCAATACCGCCTTACTCTCTGCCAATGACAAGTGACTCTCTGCCAATACCGCCTTACTCTCTGCCAATGACAAGTGACTCTCTGCCAATACCGCCTTACTCTCTGCCAATGACAAGTGACTCTCTGCCAATACCGCCTTACTCTCTGCCAATGACAAGTGACTCTCTACCAATACCGCTTTACTCTCTGCCAATGACAAGTGACTCTCTGCCAATACCGCCTTACTCTCTGCCAATGACAAGTGACTCTCTGCCAATACCGCCTTACTCTCTGCCAATACCACCTTACTCTCTGCCAATACCGCCTTACTCTCTGCCAATGACAAGTGACTCTCTGCCAATACCGCCTTACTCTCTGCCAATGACAAGTGACTCTCTGCCAATACCGCCTTACTCTCTGCCAATACCGCCTTACTCTCTGCCAATACCACCTTACTCTCTGCCAATACCACCTTACTCTCTGCCAATGACAAGTGACTCTCTGCCAATACCACCTTACTCTCTGCCAATACCGCCTTACTCTCTGCCAATACCGCCTTACTCTCTGCCAATGACAAGTGACTCTCTGCCAATACCGCCTTACTCTCTGCCAATGACAAGTGACTCTCTGCCAATACCGCCTTACTCTCTGCCAATGACAAGTAACTCTCTGCCAATGACAAGTGACTCTCTGCCAATACCGCCTTACTCTCTGCCAATGACAAGTGACTCTCTGCCAATACCGCCTTACTCTCTGCCAATGACAAGTGACTCTCTGCCAATACCGCCTTACTCTCTGCCAATGACAAGTGACTCTCTGCCAATACCGCTGCCGCCCGTGTCTCTGCCCTCAGATAATGTTTCTCTTTCTGCTGGTCTGCCTTCAATGACTCGATCTCGGTCTTCAAAGTTTGAATCTGATCCATGTACACCTTCATCAGATGAGCAGAATGGTTCCGCCCTGAGCCCACATCGATTACAGTGGCCGGTAGATCAACGGTAGATCAATTAAGATTTAAAAGTGATTCCAACACACAAATGCACATTTTAAGAATCTAGCAAAACGAACCGCTTTCTTGGCAACCCTGCATTTTTTCCGGTGCGGCCCGTTGTCCAATCTTTGTCCACTGATCTCCACGTATGGTTGTCGGCATGGTTGTATGCTCTGCAAAAACATATTTACGTTTTTAGTACAATTTATTTTTTATTGTATATTTTTTCACCTTTATTTAATTATCCATTTTATTACACAGTATGCCTACACATTGATGGGCATACTGTGTATTTTTTTTAAAGAAAATGCACTGAAACCAAAATACCTTTAGTTTTGGTGAACCTCTCAGCTCTGGCTCATTTTCAAGTGTTCTGATGGTTACGGTCCTAACCCTGGAATGGGTAGCACCATAGAAAGAAGCTGGCTTGATGAAAACTATGTCCACTTCGTCTGTTCTCTCTGGTCACAATGTTTTTTTTTTAGATAAATAGCTTGTTTTTGAATGGTAACTGTGTTAACCGTGGAGTTTGAAGCGGGGTGAAGAGTACGGGAAAGGTGTGACTTTCACTTACAATAAGCCATAAGTATACAGCAGATTGCCGATTTTCCTCACTTTGATGCTATAACAACATACTGTAGCACCATGACCAGGATCTCTGTTCATTTAAGTGAGCAGATTAGGGCTTTCAGGAGGAACAGAAAATCTAGTACGGCCAACAAAGTTTTTTTTATCAATTAGTATATTTGAGTTAACCAGAATATTTGTTGTAGTATTTATTCTGTATTTTCTGGTGGATTAAACTGAAATTGCAACCAACTTTCTATGGCTTGTTTAAAAAATAAGGATATTTTGAGATGATTTAGTTTTCAACTAACCTAAAATGAGCGAGAAAAGGGCCATTCTTGAACATGGGGTTAGAAATTCTTACTAATTTGTAAATAAAGACAGTTTGTTATTTAGAATGATTTATTTCTGTTTTTAGAGGTAGAGAAACCAAAGACCCAGTGTCGCCTCACAGGTCTCCCGGTCATGGCCGGCACGGGTATCGAACCACTGCCCCACTCGGGAGGCCTCATTCACAAGGGTTTTAATGCTGATCAATTGTCTTGCACAAAGTATCAAAATACAGAGAGGTGTTGGCAAGAGTCTATTGTCCTGCTAATAGGCCATAATGGACTATTATAATACATGGTGAGTCTATTGTCCTGCTAATAGGCCATAATGGACTTTTATAATACATGGTGAGTCTATTGTCCTGCTAATAGGCCATAATGGACTATTATAATACATGGTGAGTCTATTGTCCTGCTAATAGGCCATAATGGACTATTATAATACATGGTGAGTCTATTGTCCTGCTAACAACCCATAATGGACTATTATAATACATGGTGAGTCTATTGTCCTGCTAATAGGCCATAATGGACTATTATAATACATGGTGAGTCTATTGTCCTGCTAATAGGCCATAATGGACTTTTATAAAACATGGTGTCAGGATAACCAAAACATTAGAAAGAATGTTGGTACTTGTTTTTTTAATCCAAAACCATGAATGAATGAGTCACTCAGCTTTATGTAGGTGCCGAGGCTATGTGACTGTGCCATCAACTTGATTGTTTAGCAGACATCACTTGCTTATATTGAGTCAACACACATATCTTAAGAATATCATGGAATATAATTGAACATTTTCGTTTTTCTTAGAATAAGAACCTTAGTGTAACAACAGTTTAAGTAAGTAATACTGACGAGTGGAAACAACAAAATAAGAGTATTTTTCAGGGTGTGAGCGTGCAGGACAGAGGAATAGCAATTCTTACACTGTTGTTCTAAATTCAATCACCTTCTTCATCCTCCTCATTCAGTTAATTGAAATTCAATTTTGAAGCCGGGCACAATTATCCGTTTCTACTTGGTTTATGTTGCAGATTCATTGTCAGTTAGAGACACATAGCCGTGGGGACCAAAAGCATAATAAGTGCTCTAACTCCCCCTTGCGCTGGTCTGGAGCAATGAAGTGTTGATGCAGGGTACCGTACTAAACCACAAATTACCTCTAAGTACCACAGCATAACCTCAAAACTTTTAGTGGAGCAACCACTGTAGGTAATACTATTCTATACAGGTAATACTATTCTATACAGGTAATACTATTCTATACAGGTAATACTATTCCAAACAGGTAACACTATTCTATACAGGTAATACTATTCTATACAGGTAATACTATTCCAAACAGGTAACACTATTCTATACAGGTAATACTATTCTATACAGGTAATACTATTCTATACAGGTAATACTATTCTATACAGGTAATACTATTCTATACAGGTAATACTATTCTATACAGGTAATACTATTCCAAACAGGTAACACTATTCTATACAGGTAATACTATTCTATACAGGTAATACTATTCTATACAGGTAATACTATTCTATACAGGTAATACTATTCCAAACAGGTAACACTATTCTATACAGGTAATACTATTCTATACAGGTAATACTATTCTATACAGGTAATACTATTCTATACAGGTAATACTATTCTATACAGGTAATACTATTCTATACAGGTAACACTATTCTATACAGGTAATACTATTCTATACAGGTAATACTATTCTATACAGGTAATACTATTCTATACAGGTAATACTATTCTATACAGGTAATACTATTCTATACAGGTAATACTATTCTATACAGGTAATACTATTCTATACAGGTAATACTATTCCAAACAGGTAACACTATTCTATACAGGTAATACTATTCTATACAGGTAATACTATTCTATACAGGTAATACTATTCTATACAGGTAATACTATTCCAAACAGGTAATACTATTCTATACAGGTAATACTATTCTATACAGGTAATACTATTCTATACAGGTAATACTATTCTATACAGGTAATACTATTCTATACAGGTAATACGGTTCTATACAGGTAATACTATTCTATATAGGTAATACTATTCTATACAGGTAATACTATTCTATACAGGTAAAACTATTCTATACAGGTAAAACTATTCTATACAGGTAATACTATTCTATACAGGTAATACTATTCTATACAGGTAATACTATTCTATACAGGTAATACTATTCTATACAGGTAATACTATTCTATACAGGTAATACTATTCTATACAGGTAATACTATTCTATACAGGTAATACTATTCCAAACAGGTAACACTATTCTATACAGGTAATGCTATTCTATACAGGTAATACTATTCTATACAGGTAATACTATTCTATACAGGTAATACTATTCTATACAGGTAAAACTATTCTATACAGGTAATACTATTCTATACAGGTAACACTATTCTATACAGGTAATACTATTCTATACAGGTAATACTATTCTATACAGGTAATACTATTCTATACAGGTAATACTATTCTATACAGGTAATACTATTCTATACAGGTAATACTATTCTATACAGGTAGTACTATTCTATACAGGTAATACTATTCTATACAGGTAACACTATTCTATACAGGTAGTAGTGTTCTATAGAGGTAGTTATATTCTGTATAGGTAATACTATTCTATACAGGTAACACTATTCTATACAGATAATACTATTCTATACAGGTAACAATATTCTATACAGATAATAGTATTCTATACATATAATACTATTCTATACAGGTAGTACTATTCTGTACAGGTAATACTTTTCTATAGAGGTAGTACTATTCTCTACAGGTAATGTCACGCTCTGATCTGTTTCACCTGTTCCTGTGATTGTCTCCACCCCCTCCAGGTGTCGCTTATTTCCCCCAGTGTATTTATCCCTGTGTTTCCTGTCTCTCTGTGTCAGTTCGTCTTGTTTGTTTAGTCAACCAGCGTGTTTTTCCTGTACTCCTTTTCTATTCTCTTTTTATAGTTCTCCCGGTTCTGACCCCTGACTGACTCTGGACTTCTTTCCTGCCTGATCATCTTGCCTGCCCTGACCTTGATTCTGTCTGCCCTTGGGTACCTATTGGACTCTGAGCTGGTTTTGACCTTTTTGCCTGTCCACGACCATTCTCTTGCCTACCCCTTTGGATTAATAAACATTGTAAGACTCCAACCATCCGCCCCATGGGTCTGCATCTGGGTCTCGCCTTGTGCTTTGAAAGGTAATACTATTCTATACAGCTAATACTATTCTATACAGCTAATACTATTCTATACAGGCAATCGTTTTCTATACAGATAATACTATTCTGTACAGGTAATACTATTCTGTACTAGGGACTGAAAGGCTCTACTTCTTTTTGAGGACCACTGAAATGACAGCTAGCACTTTGGGGACACTAAATCTGTACATGGACTGGTTAGTATCATTTAAAGAGAACTTGATGAACAAATACATTTTGGTTGGAAAAAATGAGTAATTGTCTTCACATCTTGGGAGTTGTCTATAAATTCAGGGAGTGTCAGGTATTTTCAGAATCCAGACATGCAAAAACATCTGAAGGTAATGCTATGGTAGGCCAGGTGTATTAATAAACTTTATCAGTCAGTGTGGTGACTGTCCTCTATGGGTGTAGGGACCAGGGAGTGTGTCCGTGTTAGGTGATCTGAACTGCTGCTTGCTCCTAGCTCATTAGTTGCCAGGCCTTTGACCTTTAGCTGGGTACACCCAGTCCTCTCACACACACACACACACACACACACACACTTTCTCTCTCTCCACCTCTTTTACTTCATTAATCAGCACTTAGAGAGCTCTCTCAGCTAGCCCAAGGTGATACCCACAAACACAAGTATGCAGGTATGCAGTGCTATGATTCAGTATTGTTTCTCAGGACCTGCAGCAGCAGAGACTGGACTGGTGTCATTTCACTACACTGTGTCTGTCCTCGCCCTCTGTGTCCTGTCCTGCATTACACACTTTAATAAGTTGAAGCTGCTCAGAACTTTACATCAAGACAAAGCAGTGTTTGTGATGCTTGCACATTGTCTGAGCCAAACAGCTGCTGCCAACAATACTTCAACATTCAGCTGGATGCAGGTCATGCCCAACATGAACACATGCGCACACACACACAGCTGTCAGAACGCCCTACTCCGTCGATTTATCATCAAGATAAATGTGTGCTTTCCTGCTCCCACGTCAACCCCTCAGCCACTCAAGACAGAGCGATGGAAATGATAGCATGATGTTGTCTGTGGGTGAGTAATAACAGAAGAAGTGAACACAGCCAAGGATGAGAGACACAGGGCCTCGCTGTCCTCAGATCTATCCTCTCATCTCCCTGCAGAGTTGACGAGAGGAGAGACTGGAGGGTAGCAGCCTAACAGACACCACTGGTGGTGAAGTACTGTACCTCTATGACACGGCACTACTGGATGTGACGACAGAGATAGAACAGGAGTTTTACTGAGTTTTATGTGTCAACCTGTTGGTTTAACTGTGGGCACAGAGCTGTCAGGACAGAGTCTTCTGATGAACTGCTTTCAGCTAGGAGGATTTATTCACATGAAGAACACTGGTGTTCACACATGGCATGTATGGATGTAAGTATGGTGACAGTCTATGAATCAGTCTTCTAAAGGACCTCAGCCTCCTCTACTGTTAGTCCTTCAGCCCTGACAAACCATAGTGCTCTGTGGAAGACAATGATCCATCTCTATTACGCTTACAGAACGTTAAAACAAAGTTCACCTTTTCTCCTCGGCTGTGTACAGCTGGAGCATAGTGGCCAGGCCCAGAGCGGGATAATAAAACATTTAAGTAAAAGGTCAGACGTCAGTTATTAGACTGCCCTGTGCTGTCTGCTAATAGTACGGCCTGCAGAGAGACACATTGATCAGCATGCTGTGTGTGTGTGTGTGTGTGTGTGTGTGTGTGTTGCTAGTGCAGCCTGCAAAGGGAGGCATTGTTCAGCCCCTGTCCCCTCTGACAGCCAGAAATACACACTGTTGTTTGTTCTCCTAATTGAGCAGGCACACACACGCACGCATGCATGCACGCACACACACACACACACACACACACACACACACACACACACACACACACACACACACACACACACACACACACACACACACACACACACACACACACACACACACACACACACACACACACACACACACACACACACACACACACACACACACATACACACACACACACACACACACACACACACACACACACACACACACACACACACACACACACACACACACACACACACATACATACACACACCTCTGGAGAGCGCTGCCGGATGTAATCTCATGGCACAGTGTGTTTATCTGACCTCAGCCCCAGTCAATCAATGGCAGGACTCCAGCAGGGGGCTCTGTCTGTGTGTGTGTGTGAGTGTGTGTGTGTGATACTGCAGACCAACACAGGCACGTAGTTAGAGTATTACCTCTTAAGGAAGATAAGCTCATTCGTTACAATACGTTGTAGTCTTAGTGTTATTTAAAGTCGTGAAAGTCCTTGTATCTATAGGTTGAAGCTGTGTGATAAATTACAGTAGTTTCTCCGTGCCTCTGTTCCATACCACAGGGTCAAAAACAAATGTTTGATCAGCCTCCATGAAGTTCTGATCAAAAACAATAGCTGCTTGTGTTCCCCTCACACTCGCTTATGACAACCCAACACAAACACCCTCAGCCAACTTTGTACTTTCATATTGTCTCGTCACACGTTCTGCTCCTTATACAGGCTGAGTGATCCGAACATCAATCATCTTGTGATTATGCAGTGTATGCGAGCAACTGGCATGTTGATAAATGAAGCAATAGAATGACCCTGTAGTGTGTATAGAGGATCAAATGAGCCACCAGCAGATCAACTAGCCATCCTGAGGAAATAGAAACGATGCTATTGATCTTGAAGACATACTGTGTGATTGTGTTGTTTTCAAGGATACATTATGTATTTTATATGTGTATGTGAAAATAGGATGACTACAGTGCATGACTATTTAGACATGGACAATTCTATTCCAGACTTGATGGCCTCCCTTCACGATATGCTATCAGTATAAATGTGTCCCATGGAAAAGCTCTAGTCAGTACAACCTCTCTCTCTGATCCACAGCGCTCCCTAGATGAACCTGTCCGACTCTACATGAGGAAGAATGGACAAATAGACCAAATAGGTTATCAGGTCTTTTATTCTGGGAAAGAGGGAAGGGCAGGAAGGTCGTAAAAAGGGCTTTACACGTCCAGACGGCCTGTACAACACACACACACACGCACACACACACGCACACACACACACACACACACACACACACACACGCACACGCACACGCACGCACACACACACACACACACACACACACACACGCACGCACGCACGCACGCACGCACACGCACACACACGCACACACACACACGCACACACACACACACACACACACACACACACACACACACACACACACACACACACACACACACACACACACACACGCGACAGGGCTCTCAGGCTTATTACGATGGACACCTCTGTCCCCCAGACACTTTAATAACCATTCTTTATGTTATAATAACAGAGCCCATTTTGGCATGGAGAGTTTCCATTACCGCGCCAATGTCCCTCATGTGCTGGGCAGATTAAGAGGCTTGTGCAGCTTAATGGCAGACAGAGGCAGATTGGTCTCTCCTTGTTAAAGTGACTATTTTCCCGGACCGGGCGCCACTCAGGGGGAACTTATCTCAGAGTGGTGTAAAGTGCAGGGTGCAGGGGGGGCAGAGAGAGGTGTCGTGCAGGGAAATGACAGGGAGGATATGAAGAGGAGGGTTTCTTCACAGATCTCACAGTGAGAGGATAAATGACTATTTAGATAGACACTGTTCATTCAGATGATCTGGTATTAGTGCTGCTCTCAAAGGCTAGATAAGGTTCTGTCAATATGAATGATTTATTAAATGCTGAGTCTGTTAGTTTAAAAAAAATGCAATATAATATGTCTGGAAAAGCTGAAAACACTCATACTGTACACATACAGTCAGGCAGGCAGGCAGGCAGGCACGCACTCTCTCACACACACACACACACACACACACACACACACACACACACACACACGCACAGTCGATATGTGGAGAAAAAACATCGTAGAGCACTGTTTGCTAAATAATGCAAAACATGAGAAGCATTTTTTTCCCACACAGCACTCCATCAATAGACATATTGGCAAATGACTCTAATTTATCAGCTTTACCAGTGCTCAGCAATAATTCTCCTGTCTGCCAGTGATTAATAGGAGCTTTTAAGCACCCAGATTTTCCTTTATTACATTCAGACCACATTTCTCTTCCTAGGCCGAGCCCGGGCGTTGGTTTGTCAAATTATCTTTTGACCAGCATACATTGAGCAACGTAACTGAGAAGTCTGATTATTAAAGACCAATTATTTGAAAAAATGCCAAATTGCTACTTAGTGAGAGAAGGCTCAAAGCATCATGCTCAACGGTAGTGCTCTATATTCCTGTCACGGAATACTGACAGACTAGAGCGGGACATACACACATAAACTAGGAATTACATTCTTTAAAAAATAACTGGAGAGCATTAAGATGTCTCAATGTTTATGACTGCCACAAAATGCAAGATCGTTTCCTGGATCACTGTCAACAGAACGCAATACAATGTAGGTTTACACGCACACACACGATAGAGGACAGGCCATGCTCTTCTTTCAGGTGAATTATGTCTCTTGCAGGCCAACGTAGGAGGTAGGGGTCCGTCTGTGTGTGGCAGCTCTGACACTAAGCAACCTGACACTCAGGCGGTCCATTGTATTTTAGGAAACTCATTTCCTTCTTAACAAAAGGTTCTGAAATACATTTGGAAATGTGCTTTTGATGGAGCATTTATCAATCCTGCCGACAAACATGGAGTGGAGAGAAGAGGGAGATGGCTCCTGATACAAACAGAATATCACGGCAACGAAATCAGGACAAATGGAGAGACTGATGTCCAAATTGTATTCACACAACCTGTTAGAGAGACACGTGTGTCGATCATTGACAAGGTTGTTCAGTAGTTGTATAAACACACACACACACACACAACAGGTGAAGGACACAGGACACAGTGCCCTAGATGTGAACCCAGCTCAGCTCAGTGTTGATGAGAAAAGCTGCTCTGGTGAGGAAGCCGTCCCAAATGATCCAGCACACGAGCAGGTGTGAACGAGACAATTAAGAGTTTTAATGAGGAGGAGGTGAGGATGGAGGGAGGAGAGGGGGAAGGGGAGCATGGAGAGAGGAGGGAGGAGACAGGAGCTGCATACCTTAGATGCCTTCCAATATACATCTAAAGAGCTTCTCTAGTGAATCTGACTCTAGCTCAGCTCTGCTCTGTCTCCCACTACACTATGAGAAAAAAGGTGCTATCTAGAGACTAAACAGGATCTTCAGATGTCCCCATAGGACACATCACTCTTTAATAGTCTGGGTCAGTTGATTGTGAAATCATGTTTCATTCTAAAATGAAACTATGGAGACAGTGACCTAGATATTCTACTCTGCAGCTCCCCTCTCTCTCTCTCTCTCTCTCCCTCTCTCACTCTGTCTCTCTCTCTCTCTCTCTCTCTACTCTCTACGCTCACTCTCTCGATCCTCTCAGGTTTTGTGTTGTATTTTCATCTGTGACCGTGTCTCTACTCCCCATTATAGAGTGGTCCCAGTCCCCAGGCCAGAGGGATAATTAGATTTGGAAAAACTGAGAATAAATCTCCCCGCTCCCTAAAAACACACCCAGCACTCCAGATTATGCAAATCGACTCCTCATGGTTCCTTTGAATGGAGGCAGAATGGGAGAGTTAACCGTCACCAGGAGGCCTGTAGCACTGGGAGGGGAGCTAGCTACAGCTACTGAGATAAACATACAGAGAGTTCATCTAGAGGGCAGAATGGATGAGGAACCTATTGAACTACAGATGAAGGATCTTAATTTGATCACCATTTTGCTGATGAAAATTTTGCTGCATAGCAGGAAATGCAAACTTGTAGTGCATTCAAGGTTTAGAAAGGCTTCTAAAGTTTGTAATGTCCACTTTAAAATTGTAGACTTGATTTGGCTTAATGTAAAACGTATCAACACCTACAAAAAATATCCATGAATTAGAATCCACATAATAATTCACATTTACTGTTGCTGCAGGATTATTTTTGTGCTGTAGCAAACTGTCTCAAATTAAGATTTTACATCTGTAACAGTGTGATGTTAATGCCGTCCACTAATTAACTGTGATGTTTTAATTACATGATGTTGTAATTAGGAGGATGTCACGCCCTGATCGTAGATTGCTTTGTATGTTTCTATTTTTAGTTTGGCCAGGGTGTGATGTGGGTGGGTATTCTATGTTGTATGTCTAGGTGTTGTGTTTCTATGTTTAGGTCTGGTATGGTTCCCAATCAGAGGCAGCTGGTTATCGCTGTCTCTGATTGAGAACCATACTTAGGCAGCCTGTTTTCCCACTATGGGTGTGGGAAGTTGTTTTCTGTCTTTGTGTGTCTGCACCAGACAGAACTGTTTCATTTGTTCCGCTTTGTTGTTTTTTTTGTTCTAGTGTTCAGTTTCTTTATTAAATTTACCATGAACACGTACCACGCTGCACCTTGGTCCTCTTCACCTTCTTCCACCTACGAATATCGTTACAGAGGAAGATTATCTCTTGTTACCCCTTACTTTTTGATCTGGACTTTAGATGTTCCCAGATCTGTAAAGACTCCAGAGTACTCAGTATGCGTTTGGAGTTAGGAACTCACTCACCCACAGATCCAACTTTCTCACCTGAAAAATACTTCTACGTTACCAAATGATTAAAGATGAATTTGGAATAATTCATTAGTATTCATTAGTTGACATGGTGTGTAATACACTTGCTGTATGGTCCAGTCAAGTTATGTTGTGTTTCCAACACAGTTCACAGCAGAGAGAATAGCCCATCCTCAGGGAGAGATAGAACTCTTCCCTCTGTCTCCGTTTTCCTTTCTCTGTCTCCGTTTTCATTATCTCTGTCTCCATTTTCATTATCTCTGTCTCCTTGTGTTAGAGCCCACACACAGCTTTTATATCTAACAGCTTCAATACCCTCTTTCTCTCGTCTCTCTCTCTCTTTAACACATTCTCTCTCCTCTCTCCCTCATTACCTCACAATGTGCAAAGACTGTTAAATGAATTCTCTTCCAAGCGTCACTGTACTTTGCTGTGAACGGTCCCAGTGCTAAATGTTGTTTATCACACTCTAAGTGCTGGGGATAATGTGTGGTCCGGTCTTAAAACTCAACGCAATGATGCCACAGTGGTGGCAAATTGCTGTAGTTAAAACACATGCTGAAATTACCAGTGGCAATTTGGGTGTCGGAAATGCTCCATTCTCTTTAGTTTATTGTTAGCTTGTTGTTAGTGGTGTCACACTTTAGAGAGAGCTAGAGACAGAGGAGGGCGCCCTGATGTACTTATCTCCTCTTAGCTTCCTGTACATAACAAAACAATCATGTCTTTGTCTGTTTATGATGTCTGTGATGCTTCTGACTGAGATACAATGTGATCGTCTACACTTCTGGGAACAGTCCTGATTGTTGTGTGCTGTGCCCCGATGTGTACTCGGCTTATAGAATCACACAAGAGAGTCAAGCACTTGAGGGTGAAACTGCAAAACACCAGAAAACAACGCAGATCCCACTGGTGTTATGAAATGACCCGTATCAGAATAATAGCAGTTTAACTATGCATGAACTCCAGAGAATACTGGGAGAGAGGAACAATGAATTATCTCACCATGTAATTATTATTCATATGTTTGACAAATAGGAGAGGAGCTTTAGAGATGCATCCAACCGAGAGAGAGAGAGAGAGAGAGAGAGAGAGAGAGAGGGGAGAGAGAGGAGAGAGAGAGAGAGAGAGAGAGAGAGAGAGAGAGAGAGAGAGAGAAAGATAGAGAAAGGTAGAGAAAGGTAGAAAAAGAGAATGGGAGAAAAGAGAGGAGAGACTAACTCGAGCGGGAGGGAGAAACAGAATGACAGAAAATTAGAAAGAGAGTGGGCTGGAGAGAGGAGAAAGAGGAGGGAGAGAGGGACAAGGTTGGACGAGGGAGATTCTCTTGAGAGTGAGTGTTATTAATCTGAGTGTCAGCACCTCTACCCACGCTCCTCTGGGGCGGAAATCTAGGGTTATGAAAGCTGCTCTCCCAGATGAAATACCACACCTGTCTACACACAGAGATGAGAGGAATAAAAGTAACAGGAAAAGAAGTGAAGAGAGGGAAAGAAAGAGAGCGATGTGGGTAGGATGGAGATAGAAAAAGAGAGACAGAAAAAGTGAAAGAGTCTGAATGTTAGACTCAGGCCCTTGCAGTGACGATGGCAAAAGACAGGTGAAAAATTAATGTCTTGATTCTTAAATTTCCTGTCATCAATTGACTTGTGAAATAGAGTAGCATGGAGCTGAGTCCTGGCAGTCTGGAGGGAAGACCGGCTGTAAGAAAGTATATTAGAACTCCCATAAGTGAAGCTTCACCACCATGTCTCATCATTACAGGTTCCACTGCTGTATCCTCTATGAGACATACTCACTGTCGTTTAGTCAATCAATTAAGGGGAAAGTACATGAGTGTAATAAGCTCTGAGCAGGGTATTATACCTACACTGGAGGTATCAGGTATGAGGATTTACTCATTTGTAATGCCTGGTTTAGAGAAAGATTATTGAAATATGTTTAACATATACCTGTTAGCAACTGCATGGTTGCCAATACTTTTTGATGCATTGCGAAGGCCAATTCAAACAGTTCCACTTGACGCAGACAAATCTGCATGTGTGTGCATGTGCGTGTGCACGTGTTTGTCTGTACGTGCCTAATTAACCAAATGCAGAGTCAGCAAAGGTATCCAGTGGACCAGTGATGTCTTAGAATGGCTCATAGAAAAACAGCAGCCAGCTAGCCAGCAGTGAGATGCTATTTATGCAAATGACAAATCAAATCAAATGTTATTGTTTGAGTACAAATAATAAGCAGACTTGGGGGGAGCGAAATGCTTACTTTTCTAGCTCCACAATGAAATAGGGTGCAGGCCAGGCAGCAGGCTGTTAGCCAGCCTGCCAGCTTAGTGGAGTCTGCCACTAGCACAGTCAGTGTAGTCAGCTCAGCTATCCCCATTGAGACCATGTCTGTGCCTCGTCCTAGGTTGGGCAAAACTAAACATGGAGGTGTTCGCCTTAGCAATCTTAACAATCACTGATCATAATCTTGATGTGATTGGCCTGACTGAAACATGGCTTAAGCCTGATGAATTTACTGTGTTAAATGAGGCCTCACCTCCTGGTTACACTAGCGACCATTTCCCCTGTGCATCCCACAAAGGCGGAGGTGTCTAACAATTACGATAGCAAATTTAAATTTACAACAAAAAAAAAAGACGTTTTCGTCTTTTGAGCTTCTAGTCATAAAATCTATGCAGCCTGCTCAATCACTTTTTATAGCTACTGTTTACAGGCCCCCTATCGGACCTTGTATTCATAGCAGATAACATTCAAATTTTTGGTGACTTTAATATTCACATGGAAAATTCCACAGACCCACTCCAAAAGGCTTTCGGAGCCATCATCGACTCAATGGGTTTTGTCCAACATGTCTCTGGACCTACTCACTGTCACAGTCATACTCTGGACCTAGTTATGTCCCATGGAATAAATGTTGTGGATCTTAATGTTTTTCCTCATAACCCTGGACTATCGGACCACCATTTTATTATGTTTGCAATTGCAACAAATCATCTGCTCAGACCCCAACCAAGGAACATCAAAAGTCGTGCTATAAATTCACAGACAACACAAAGATTCCTTGATGCCCTTCCAGACTCCCTCTGCCTACCCAAGGACATCAGAGGACAAAAATCAGTTAACCACCTAACCGAGGAACTCAATTCAACCTTGAGCAATACCCTAGAAGCAGCTGCACCCCTAAAAACATTTCTCATAAGAAACTAGCTCCCTGGTATACAGAAAATACCCGAGCTCTGAAGCAAGCTTCCAGAAAATTGGAATGGAAATGGCGCCACAACAAACTGGAACTATTCCCGACTAGCTTGGAAAGACAGTACCGTGCAGTATCGAAGAGCCCTCACTGCTGCTCAATCATCCTATTTTACTGTCACAATGCTAACTAAAAAGCAGCATTCCCCAAGTGAGGATGGCTTTCACTTCAGCAGTAATAAATTCATGAACTTCTTTGAGGAAAAGATCATGACAATTAGAAAGCAAATTACGGACTTCTCTTTAAATCTGCGTATTCCTTCAAAGCCCAGTTGTCCTGAGTCTGCACAACTCTGCCAGGACATAGGATCAAGAGAGACACTCAAGTGTTTTAGTACTATATCTCTTGACACAATGATTAAAATAATCATGGCCTCTAAACCATCAAGCTGCATACTGGACCCTATTCCAACTAAACTACTGAAAGAGCTGCTTTCTGTTCTTGGCCCTCCTATGTTGAACATAATAAACGGCTCTCTATCCACCGGATGTGTACCAAACTCACAAAAAGTGGCAGTAATAAAGCCAGACCCAGAAAATATAAAAAACTATTGGCCTATATCAAATCTTCCAATCCTCTCAAAAATGTTAGAAAAAGCTGTTGCGCAGCAACTCACTGCCTTCCTGAAGACAATAATGTATATGGAATGCTTCAGTCTGGTTTTAGACCCCATCATAGCACTGAGACTGCACTTGTGAAGGTGGTAAATTACCTTTTAATGGCATCAGACCGAGGCTCTGCATCTGTCCTCATGCTCCTAGACCTTAGTGCTGCTTTTGATACCATCGATCACCACATTCTCTTGGAGAGATTGGAAACACAAATTGGTCTACACGGGCAAGTTCTGGCCTGGTTTAGATCTTATCGGTCGGAAAGATATCAGTTTGTCTCTGTGAATGGTTTGTCCTCTGACAAATCAACTGTAAATTTCAGTGTTCCTCAAGGTTCCATTTTAGGACCACTATTGTTTTCACTATATATTTTACCTCTTGGGGATGTCATTCGAAAACATAATGTTCACTTTCACTGCTATGCAGATGACACATAGCTGTACATTTCAATGAAACATGGTGAAGCCCCAAAATTGCCCTCGCTAGAAGCCTGTGTTTCAGACATAAGGAAGTGGATGGCTGCAAACGTTCTACTTTTAAACTCGGACAAAACAGAGATGCTTGTTCTAGGTCCCAAGAAACAAAGAGATATTTTGTTGAATCTGACAATTAATTGTAATGGTTGTACAGTCATCTCAAATAAAACTGTGAAGGACTTCGGCGTTACTCTGGACCCTGATCACTCTTTTGACGAACATATCAAGACTGTTTCAAGGACAGCTTTTTTCCACGTAACATTGCAAAAATCAGAAACTTTCTGTCCAAAAATGATGCAGAAAAATTAATCCATGCTTTAGTTACTTCTAGGTTAGACTACTGCAATGCTTTACTTTCCGGCTACCCGGATATAGCACTAAAGAAACTTCAGTTAGGGCTAAATATGGATGCTAGAATCCTGACTGGAACCAAAACATTTGATCATATTACTCCAGTGCTAGCCTCCTGGCTTCCTGTTAAGGCAAGGGCTGATTTCAAGGTTTTACTGCTAACCTACAAAGCATTACATGGGCTTGCTCCTACCTATCTCTCTGATTTGGTCCTGCCGTACATACCTACACGTACGCTACGGTCACAAGACGCAGGCCTCCTAATTGCCCCTAGAATTTCTAAGCAAACAGCTGGAGGCAGGGCTTTCTCCTATAGAGCTCAATTTTTATGGAATGGTCTGCCTACCCATGTGAGAGACGCAGACTCGGTCTCAACCTTTAAGTCTTTACTGAAGACTCATCTCTTCAGTGGGTCATATGATTGAGTGTAGTCTGGCCCAGGAGTGTGAAGGTGAACGGAAAGGCTCTGGAGCAACGAACCGCCCTTGCTGTCTCTGCCTGGCCGGTTCCCCTCTTTCCACTGGGATTCTTTGCCTCTAACCCTATTACAAGGGCTGAGTCACTGGCTTACTGGTGCTCTTCCATGCCGTCCCTAGGCGGGGTGCGTCACTTGAGAGGGTTGAGTCACTGATGTGACCTTCCTGTCTGGGTGGGCTATACTCGGCCTTGTCTCAGGATGGTAAGTTGGTGGTTGAAGATATCCCTCCAGTTGTTTGGGGACTGTGCTTTAGCAAAGTGGGTGGGGTTATATCCTTCCTGTTTGGCCCTGTCCGGGGGTATCATCGGATGGCGCCACAGTGTCTCCTAACCCCTCCTGTCTCAGCCTCCAGTATTTATGCTGCAGTAGTTTATGTGTTGGGGGGCTAGGGTCAGTTTGTTATATCTGGAGTACTTCTCCTGTCTTATCTGGTGTCCTGTGTGAATTTAAGTATGCTCTCTCTAATTCTCTCTTTCTCTCTTTCTTTCTCTTTGAGGACCTGAGCCCTAGGACCATTCCTCAGGACTACCTTGCATGATGACTCCTTGCTGTCCCCAGTCCACCTGGCCGTGCTGCTGCTCCAGTTTCAACTGTTCTGCCTGCGGCTATGGAATCCTGACCTGTTCACCGGACGTGCCACCTGTCCCAGACCTGCTGTTTTCAACTCTCTAGAGACAGCAGGAGTGGTAGAGATACTCTTAATGATCAGCTATGAAAAGCCAACTGACATTTGCTCCTGAGTTGCTGACTTGCTGCACCCTCGACAACTACTGTGGTTATTATTATTTATTTATGAACCTTTGAACATCTTGGCCATGTTCTGTTATAATCTCCACCCGGCACAGCCAGAAGAGGACTGGCCACCCCTCATAGCCTGGTTCCTCTCTAGGTTTCTTCCTAGGTTTTGGCCTTTCTAGGGAGTTTTTCCTAGCCATTGTGCTTCTACACCTGCATTGCTTGCTGTTTGGGGTTTTAGGCTGGGTTTCTGTACAGCAGTTTGAGATATCAGCTGATGTACGAAGGGCTATATAAATACATTTGATTTGATTTTGATTTGATTTGATATATACAGTACCAGTCAAAAGTTTGGACACACCTTCACATTCCAGGGTTTTTCTTTATTTGTACTATTTTCTACATTGTAGAAATAGTAGTGAAGACATCAAAACTATGAAATAACACATATGGAATCATGTAGTAAGTAAAAAAGTGTTAAACAAATCAAAATATATTTTATATTTGAGATTCTTCAACTTAGCCAACCTTTGACTTGATGACTACTTTGCACACTCTTGGCATTATGGACAGTACAGTATGTGAATAGAAAAGGTGTGTACAGCAGTAGTAATAAACTGAAAAACAATTTAAAAAGATTTGACTAAGTTTATTAAGATTTTACACAGATCTTCATTGTAAAGGGTTTAAACAATGTTTCCCATGCTTGGGAATAAACAATGAATGAACATGCACCTGTGGAATGGTTGTTCAGACACTAACAGCTTACAGACGGAAGGCAATTAAGGTCACAGTTATGAAAACTTAGGACACTAGAGAGGCCTTTCTACAGACTCTGAAAAACACAAAAATAAAGATTCCCAGGGTCCCTGCTCATCTGAACGTGCCTAGGCATGCTGTAAGGACGCATGAGAACTGCAGATGTGGCCAGGGCAATAAATTGTCCGTACTCCGTACTGTGAGAAACCTACAGGGAGACAGGACGGATAGCTGACCGTCCTCGCAGTGGCAGACCACGTGTAACAACACCTGCACAGGATCGGTACATCCGAACATCACACCTGCAGGACAGGTACAGGATGGCAACAACGACTGCCCGAGTTACACCAGGAACGCACATTCCCTCCATCAGTGCTCAGACTGTCTACAATAGGCTGAGAGAGGCTGGACTGAGGGCTTGTAGGCCTGTTGTAAGGCAGGTCCTCACCAGACATCACCGGCAACAACGGTGCCTAAGGGCACAAACCCACTGTCGCTGGACCAGACAGGACTGGCAAAAAGTGCTCTTCACTGACGAGTCACAGTTGTGATGATCGGATTCGCGTTTATCGTCAAAAGAATGAGTGTTACACCGAGGCCTGTACTCTGGAGTGGGATCGATTTGGAGGTGGAGTGTCCGCCATGGTCTGGGGCGGTGTGTCACAGCATCATCTGAGCATCATCTGAGCTTGTTGTCATTGCAGGCAATCTCAACTCTGTGCGTTACAGGGAAGACGACGGAGGCGGGTTATGGTAGATAAATGAGCATTAAATTCTCTGGTGGACATTCCTGCAGTCAGCTTGCCAATTACAAACTCCCTCAAAGAGACATCTGTGGCATTGTGTTGTGTGACAAAACTGCACATATTAGTGGCCTTTTATTGTCACCAGCATAATGTGCACCTGTGTAATGATCATGCTGTTTAATCAGCTTCTTGATATGCAACACCTGTCAGGTGGATGGATTATCTTGACAAAGGAGAAATGCTCACTAACAGGGATGTAAACAAATTTGTGCACAAAATTTGAGAGAAATTTAACATGGGACCAACACTTTACATATTGCGTTTATATTTTGTTCAGTGTAAATAGGATAGGCCTTGACTATAATTCAGTATATGCATATGAAATGAGTAAAACAGTATGTAAATAGTGTTAATGACTATGTACATAGGGCAGCAGTCTCTACGGTGCAGGGTAGAGTACCAGGTGGTAGCCGATAGTGACAGTGACTAAAGATAAGGGCAGGGTACAGGGCACAGGCCGGCTAGTGGTGACTATTTAACAATCTGATGGCCTGGAGATATAAGCAATTTTTCAGCTTTGATGCACCTGTACTGTCTCCGCCTTGAAGATTGTAGTAGACTGAACGTGCCGTGGCCTGGGTGGCTGAGGTCCTTGATGATTGTAGTGAACTGAACATGCCGTGGCCTGGGTGGCTGAGGTCCTTGATGATTGTAGTGAACTGAACATGTTGTGGCCTGGGTGGCTGAGGTCCTTGATGATTGTAGTGAACTGAACATGCCGTGGCCTGGGTGGCTGAGGTCCTTGATGATTGTAGCAGACTGAACATGCCGTGGCCTGGGTGGCTGAGGTCCTTGATGATTGTAGTGGACTGAACATGCCGTGGCCTGGGTGGCTGAGGTCCTTGATGATTGTAGCAGACTGAACATGTTGTGGCCTGGGTGGCTGAGGTCCTTGATGATTGTAGCAGACTGAACATGCCGTGGCCTGGGTGGCTGAGGTCCTTGATGATTGTAGTGGACTGAACATGCCGTGGCCTGGGTGGCTGAGGTCCTTGATGATTGTAGCAGACTGAACATGTTGTGGCCTGGGTGGCTGAGGTCCTTGATGATTGTAGTGAACTGAACATGCCGTGGCCTGGGTGGCTGAGGTCCTGATGATTGTAGGACTGAACATGTTGTGGCCTGGGTGGCTGAGGTCCTTGATGATTGTAGTGGACTGAACATGCCGTGGCCTGGGTGGCTGAGGTCCTTGATGATTGTAGTGGACTGAACATGCCGTGGCCTGGGCTGGCTGAGGTCCTTGATGATTGTAGCAGACTGAACATGTTGTGGCCTGGGTGGCTGAGGTCCTTGATGATTGTAGTGAGACTGAACATGCCGTGGCCTGGGTGGCTGAGGTCCTTGATGATTGTAGTAGACTGAACATGCCGTGGCCTGGGTGGCTGAGGTCCTTGATGATTGTAGTAGACTGAACATGCCGTGGCCTGGGTGGCTGAGGTCCTTGATGATTGTAGCAGACTGAACATGCTGTGGCCTGGGTGGCTGAGGTCCTTGATGATTGTAGTGAACTGAACATGCCGTGGCCTGGGTGGCTGAGGTCCTTGATGATTGTAGTAGACTGAACATGCCGTGGCCTGGGTGGCTGAGGTCCTTGATGATTGTAGTGGACTGAACATGCCGTGGCCTGGGTGGCTGAGGTCCTTGATGATTGTAGCAGACTGAACATGTTGTGGCCTGGGTGGCTGAGGTCCTTGATGATTGTAGTGAACTGAACATGCCGTGGCCTGGGTGGCTGAGGTCCTTGATGATTGTAGTAGACTGAACATGCCGTGGCCTGGGTGGCTGAGGTCCTTGATGATTGTAGTAGACTGAACATGCCGTGGCCTGGGTGGCTGAGGTCCTTGATGATTGTAGCAGACTGAACATGCTGTGGCCTGGGTGGCTGAGGTCCTTGATGATTGTAGTGAACTGAACATGTTGTGGCCTGGGTGGCTGAGGTCCTTGATGATTGTAGTGGACTGAACATGTTGTGGCCTGGGTGGCTGAGGTCCTTGATGATTGTAGTGGACTGAACATGCCGTGGCCTGGGTGGCTGAAGTCCTTGATGATTGTAGTGAACTGAACATGCCGATTGGCCTGGGTGGCTGAGGTCCTTGATGAATGTAGCGGACTGAACATGCCGTGGCCTGGGTGGCTGAGGTCCTTGATGATTGTAGCAGACTGAACATGCCGTGGCCTGGGTCGCTGAGGTCCTTGAAGATTGTAGTGAACTGAACATGCCGTGGCCTGGGTGGCTGAGGTCCTTGATGATTGTAGTGAACTGAACATGTTGTGGCCTGGGTGGCTGAGGTCCTTGATGATTGTAGTGGACTGAACATGCCGTGGCCTGGGTGGCTGAGGTCCTTGATGATTGTAGTGGACTGAACATGCCGTGGCCTGGGTGGCTGAGGTCCTTGATGATTGTAGTAGACTGAACATGTTGTGGCCTGGGTGGCTGAGGTCCTTGATGATTGTAGTGAACTGAACATGTTGTGGCCTGGGTGGCTGAAGTCCTTGAAGATAGTAGTGGACTGAACATGTTGTGGCCTGGGTGGCTGAGGTCCTTGATGATTGTAGTGAACTGAACATGTTGTGGCCTGGGTGGCTGAGGTCCTTGATGATTGTAGTGAACTGAACATGTTGTGGCCTGGGTGGCTGAGGTCCTTGATGATTGTAGTGGACTGAACATGTTGTGGCCTGGGTGGCTGAGGTCCTTGATGATTGTAGTGGACTGAACATGTTGTGGCCTGGGTGGCTGAAGTCCTTGATGATTGTAGTGGACTGAACATGTTGTGGCCTGGGTGGCTGAGGTCCTTGATGATTGTAGTGGACTGAACATGCCGTGGCCTGGGTGGCTGAGGTCCTTGATGATTGTAGTAGACTGAACATGTTGTGGCCTGGGTGGCTGAAGTCCTTGATGATTGTAGTGAACTGAACATGTTGTGGCCTGGGTGGCTGAAGTCCTTGATGATTGTAGTGGACTGAACATGTTGTGGCCTGGGTGGCTGAGGTCCTTGATGATTGTAGTGAACTGAACATGCCGTGGCCTGGGTGGCTGAGGTCCTTGATGATTGTAGTGGACTGAACATGCCGTGGCCTGGGTGGCTGAGGTCCTTGATGATTGTAGCAGACTGAACATGCCGTGGCCTGGGTGGCTGAGGTCCTTGATGATTGTAGTGAACTGAACATGCCGTGGCCTGGGTGGCTGAGGTCCTTGATGATTGTAGTGGACTGAACATGTTGTGGCCTGGGTGGCTGAGGTCCTTGATGATTGTAGTGAACTGAACATGTTGTGGCCTGGGTGGCTGAGGTCCTTGATGATTGTAGTGGACTGAACATGCCGTGGCCTGGGTGGCTGAGGTCCTTGATGATTGTAGCAGACTGAACATGCCGTGGCCTGGGTGGCTGAGGTCCTTGATGATTGTAGCAGACTGAACATGCCGTGGCCTGGGTGGCTGAGGTCCTTGATGATTGTAGCAGACTGAACATGCCGTGGCCTGGGTGGCTGAGGTCCTTGATGATTGTAGCAGACTGAACATGCCGTGGCCTGGGTGGCTGAGGTCCTTGATGATTGTAGTGAACTGAACATGCCGTGGCCTGGGTGGCTGAGGTCCTTGATGATTGTAGCGGACTGAACATGCCGTGGCCTGGGTGGCTGAGGTCCTTGATGATTGTAGTGGACTGAACATGTTGTGGCCTGGGTGGCTGAGGTCCTTGATGATTGTAGTGAACTGAACATGTTGTGGCCTGGGTGGCTGAGGTCCTTGATGATTGTAGTGGACTGAACATGTTGTGGCCTGGGTGGCTGAGGTCCTTGATGATTGTAGTGGACTGAACATGTTGTGGCCTGGGTGGCTGAAGTCCTTGATGATTGTAGTGGACTGAACATGTTGTGGCCTGGGTGGTGGCCTGATGATTGTGGCTGAGGTCCTGGCTGATGATTGTAGTGGACTGAACATGCCGTGGCCTGGGTGGCTGAGGTCCTTGATGATTGTAGTAGACTGAACATGTTGTGGCCTGGGTGGCTGAGGTCCTTGATGATTGTAGTAGACTGAACATGCCTGTGGCCTGGGTGGCTGAGGTCCTTGATGATTGTAGTGAATTGAACATGCCGTGGCCTGGGTGGCTGAGGTCCTTGATGATTGTAGCAGACTGAACATGCCGTGGCCTGGGTGGCTGAGGTCTTTGATGATTGTAGTGGACTGAACATGCCGTGGCCTGGGTGGCTGAGGTCCTTGATGATTGTAGCAGACTGAACATGTTGTGGCCTGGGTGGCTGAGGTCTTTGATGATTGTAGTGGACTGAACATGCCGTGGCCTGGGTGGCTGAGGTCCTTGATGATTGTAGTGGACTGAACATGTTGTGGCCTGGGTGGCTGAGGTCCTTGATGATTGTAGCAGACTGAACATGTTGTGGCCTGGGTGGCTGAGGTCCTTGATGATTGTGACTGAACATGCCGTGGCCTGGGTGGCTGAGGTCCTGACTGAACATGCCGTGGCCTGGGTGGCTGAGGTCCTTGATGATTGTAGCAGACTGAACATGTTGTGGCCTGGGTGGCTGAGGTCCTTGATGATTGTAGCAGACTGAACATGTTGTGGCCTGGGTGGCTGAGGTCCTTGATGATTGTAGAACAGACTGAACATGTTGTGGCCTGGGTGGCTGAGGTCCTTGATGATTGTAGTGAACTGAACATGCCGTGGCCTGGGTGGCTGAGGTCCTTGATGATTGTAGTAGACTGAACATGCCGTGGCCTGGGTGGCTGAGGTCCTTGATAATTGTAGTAGACTGAACATGCCGTGGCCTGGGTGGCTGAGGTCCTTGATGATTGTAGCAGACTGAACATGCTGTGGCCTGGGTGGCTGAGGTCCTTGATGATTGTAGTGAACTGAACATGTTGTGGCCTGGGTGGCTGAGGTCCTTGATGATTGTAGTGGACTGAACATGTTGTGGCCTGGGTGGCTGAGGTCCTTGATGATTGTAGTGGACTGAACATGCCGTGGCCTGGGTGGCTGAGTCCTTGATGATTGTAGTGAACTGAACATGCCGTGGCCTGGGTGGCTGAGGTCCTTGATGAATGTAGCGGACTGAACATGCCGTGGCCTGGGTGGCTGAGGTCCTTGATGATTGTAGCAGACTGAACATGCCGTGGCCTGGGTGGCTGAGGTCCTTGAAGATTGTAGTGAACTGAACATGTTGTGGCCTGGGTGGCTGAGGTCCTTGATGATTGTAGTGAACTGAACATGTTGTGGCCTGGGTGGCTGAGGTCCTTGATAATTGTAGTAGACTGAACATGCCGTGGCCTGGGTGGCTGAGGTCCTTGATGATTGTAGCAGACTGAACATGCTGTGGCCTGGGTGGCTGAGGTCCTTGATGATTGTAGTAGACTGAACATGCCGTGGCCTGGGTGGCTGAGGTCCTTGATGATTGTCATAGACTGAACATGCCGTGGCCTGGGTGGCTGAGGTCCTTGATAATTGTAGTAGACTGAACATGCCGTGGCCTGGGTGGCTGAGGTCCTTGATGATTGTAGCAGACTGAACATGCTGTGGCCTGGGTGGCTGAGGTCCTTGATGATTGTAGTGAACTGAACATGTTGTGGCCTGGGTGGCTGAGGTCCTTGATGATTGTAGTGGACTGAACATGTTGTGGCCTGGGTGGCTGAGGTCCTTGATGATTGTAGTGGACTGAACATGCCGTGGCCTGGGTGGCTGAAGTCCTTGATGATTGTAGTGAACTGAACATGCCGTGGCCTGGGTGGCTGAGGTCCTTGATGAATGTAGCGGACTGAACATGCCGTGGCCTGGGTGGCTGAGGTCCTTGATGATTGTAGCAGACTGAACATGCCGTGGCCTGGGTCGCTGAGGTCCTTGAAGATTGTAGTGAACTGAACATGCTGTGGCCTGGGTGGCTGAGGTCCTTGATGATTGTAGTGAACTGAACATGTTGTGGCCTGGGTGGCTGAGGTCCTTGATGATTGTAGTGGACTGAACATGCCGTGGCCTGGGTGGCTGAGGTCCTTGATGATTGTAGTGGACTGAACATGCCGTGGCCTGGGTGGCTGAGGTCCTTGATGATTGTAGTAGACTGAACATGTTGTGGCCTGGGTGGCTGAGGTCCTTGATGATTGTAGTGAACTGAACATGTTGTGGCCTGGGTGGCTGAAGTCCTTGAAGATAGTAGTGGACTGAACATGTTGTGGCCTGGGTGGCTGAGGTCCTTGATGATTGTAGTGGACTGAACATGTTGTGGCCTGATGGTGGCTGAACTGATGATTGTAGTGAACTGAACATGTTGTGGCCTGGGTGGCTGAGGTCCTTGATGATTGTAGTGAACTGAACATGTTGTGGCCTGGGTGGCTGAGGTCCTTGATGATTGTAGTGGACTGAACATGTTGTGGCCTGGGTGGCTGAGGTCCTTGATGATTGTAGTGGACTGAACATGTTGTGGCCTGGGTGGCTGAAGTCCTTGATGATTGTAGTGGACTGAACATGTTGTGGCCTGGGTGGCTGAAGTCCTTGATGATTGTAGTGAACTGAACATGTTGTGGCCTGGGTGGCTGAAGTCCTTGATGATTGTAGTGGACTGAACATGTTGTGGCCTGGGTGGCTGAGGTCCTTGATGATTGTAGTGAACTGAACATGCCGTGGCCTGGGTGGCTGAGGTCCTTGATGATTGTAGTGGACTGAACATGCCGTGGCCTGGGTGGCTGAGGTCCTTGATGATTGTAGCAGACTGAACATGCCGTGGCCTGGGTGGCTGAGGTCCTTGATGATTGTAGTGAACTGAACATGCCGTGGCCTGGGTGGCTGAGGTCCTCGATGATTGTAGTAGACTGAACATGTTGTGGCCTGGGTGGCTGAGGTCCTTGATGATTGTAGTGAACTGAACATGTTGTGGCCTGGGTGGCTGAGGTCCTTGATGATTGTAGTGAACTGAACATGTTGTGGCCTGGGTGGCTGAGGTCCTTGATGATTGTAGTGAACTGAACATGCCGTGGCCTGGGTGGCTGAGTTCCTTGATGATTGCTTGGCCTTCCTGTGACACCGGATGCTGTAGCTGTCCTGGCGGTTAAGGTAGTGTGCCCCCGGTGATGCTTTGGGCTGACCGCACCACCCTCTGGAGAGCCCTGCGGTTGTGGACGGTGCAGTTGCCGTACCAGGCGGTGATTCAGCCCGACAGGATGCTCTCAATGGTGCATCTGTAGAAGTTTGTGAGGGTCTTACGGGCCAAGACAAATTTCTTTAGCCTCCTGAGGTCGAAGAAGCGCTATGGCGCCTTCTTCACCACACTGTCTGTGTGGATGGATCATTTCAAGTTGTCAGTGATGTGCACACTGAGGAACTTGAAGCTTTTCACCCTCTCCACTGCAGTTCAGTAGATGTGGATTGGGGTCAATTACCACATCCTTTGTGTTATTGACGTTGAAGGAGAGGTTATTTTCCTGGCACCACTCAGCAAGAGGTCTCACCTCCTCTCCACCTCTCGACACCTTGTGTTGTCTGCAAAGAGTCACTGCCGCTAGTTGCCAAAAAGATAACAACGCTCTCTGTACAGTACAGAATTATCTATTAGAGAGAGTGAGAAAAAGAGGGGGGTAGAGAGCTAGAGAGACAGCCAGAGAGAGGATGAGACAGTTTATAATACTTTAAAGGTCTGTGTTATTTAAATTAGTTAATGAAATAAGGAGAGAGAGAGAGAGAGAGAGAGAGAGAGAGAGAGAGAGAGAGAGAGAGAGAGAGAGGAAAAGTGATGGGCCCAGTATTTTGTAAAACTGCTATTGACTCTGTCTCACTCTCCCTCTCCCTCTCCTGTTTGGATAAGTAGTAGAGAGTAGGACAGAGTGGTCCAATCACAGTGACTCTTTACATGTCAGAGATAGCGCTGTGTGACTTCACAGAGAGAGATGCTCCACTTAACTGTCTGACATTGTTCTTCTTGCTCCTCAATGCCAACGCCCATTTTACTATACACCCACTTAAGTATATGCCAAGGATATGTGTGTGTGTGCATGTGTGTGTGTGTGTGTCAGAATGAAGAGCAGATTTATTAGGGTTTAAGTTGTTTTGCCATAGCAGTCAGATGGAGACAGTGTTCTCTTATTGTGTACACAGACTCAGTGAGGCAGAAACTGTTCATCAGAGAGCTGTAGCGACGGCGATGAAACAAGCTGAACAGAACTCCCCCTAACACAGAGGTCATACAGTACAGAAACTCAACCAAACTGACTCCTACAGAAGAAGTAAATAACACAGTCATCTGTGTCCGTACACAACCCAGTGTCCCACTGCACAAGGCCACTACTTGGAAATGCATTGTCAAACAATGTAGAAAATTGTACAGAAACACAAATACAAAATCTACATTTCATATTTTTTGGAGGTTGCTCACCAGTTCCCTTGGTGCAGGGAGAAAGTAGCTCCCAGGACATTGGATCATTAGGGGGTAAATTGTCAGGACAGATATATATTATCTTTAGAAGGAGACATTTATTAATGTGTGGTCTCCTCCCTGGCACTAAATGGTCATGTCACTGCCTGGCCTTGTGCTGGAGCCTGAATGATGCATGGACAGATCTGAGGCGGAGGTACAGAGGTGCGGAGATACGGAGAGAGAAAAACACTTTCCAACTAACTGCCTCCCGAGGTGCGAGGAGATCTGAAAGGCCGCCGCTCACAGCTGCGTGAATTGGACTGGAAACAAGTCTCCATATTCAGCCATTTATGATGTAGAGGAGCGGAGGGGAGGAAAATAGGGGGGAGGAAGAGAAGAGGACAAGGGGATGAAAAGAGGTGGAAGAGGGGAGGGGGAAGAGAGGAGAGGAGGAAAAGAGGATGAGAAGAGAGGAGGGTAGGAGAAGATGAGGGGGAGAGAGGAGGGGAGGAAAATAGGGGGAGAGAGGAGGGGAGTAAAAGAGGGGGTGGAGGAGAGGAGAAGAGGAGGATGGGAAAGAGGAGGGGAGGAGGAGGGAGGAAAAGAGGGGGGCGGAGGAGAGGAGAAGAGGAGGGGGCGAGGAGAGACCTTGGGAGGGGAATGAAGGGCATCATCCAAGACAAACTCTGAGAGACAGAAACACTTCCATCTTCAGGCTGATACCTCTCTCCATCTCTCTCTGTGTCCATCTCTCTCTGTGTCCATCTCTCTCTGTGTCCATCTCTCTCTGTGTATATCTCTCTCTGTGTCCATCTCTCTCTGTGTCCATCTCTCTCTGTGTCTATCTCTCTCTGTGTCCATCTCTCTCTGTGTCCATCTCTCTCTGTGTCCATCTCTCTCTGTGTCCATCTCTCTCTGTGTCCATCTCTCTCTGTGTCCATCTCTCTCTGTGTCCATCTCTCTCTGTGTCCATCTCTCTCTGTGTCCATCTCTCTCTGTGTCTATCTCTCTCTGTGTCTCTCTCTCTCTATCTCGCTCTGTGTCTATCTCTCTCTGTGTCCATCTCTCTCTGTGTCTCTCTCTCTCTGTGTCTATCTCTCTCTGTGTCTATCTCTCTCTGTGTCCATCTCTCTCTGTGTCCATCTCTCTCTGTGTCTATCTCTCTCTGTGTCCATCTCTCTCTGTGTCTATCTCTCTCTGTGTCCATCTCTCTCTGTGTCCTGTGTCTCTCTCTGTGTCCATCTCTCTCTGTGTCCATCTCTCTCTGTGTCCATCTCTCTCTGTGTCCATCTCTCTCTGTGTCTATCTCTCTCGTGTCCATCTCTCTCTGTGTCCATCTCTCTCTGTGTCCATCTCTCTCTGTGTCCATCTCTCTCTGTGTCCATCTCTCTCTGTGTCCATCTCTCTCTGTGTCCATCTCTCTCTGTGTCCATCTCTCTCTGTGTCCATCTCTCTCTGTGTCCATCTCTCTCTGTGTCCATCTCTCTCTGTGTCTATCTCTCTCTGTGTCTATCTCTCTCTGTGTCCATCTCTCTCTGTGTCTCTCTCTCTCTGTGTCTATCTCTCTCTGTGTCCATCTCTCTCTGTGTCTATCTCTCTCTGTGTCTATCTCTCTCTGTGTCCATCTCTCTCTGTGTCTATCTCTCTCTGTGTCCATCTCTCTCTGTGTCTATCTCTCTCTGTGTCTATCTCTCTCTGTGTCTCTCTCTCTCTGTGTCCATCTCTCTCTGTGTCTCTCTCTCTCTGTGTCTATCTCTCTCTGTGTCTATCTCTCTCTGTGTCCATCTCTCTCTGTGTCCATCTCTCTCTGTGTCCATCTCTCTCTGTGTCCATCTCTCTCTGTGTCTATCTCTCTCTGTGTCTATCCTCTCTGTGTCCATCTCTCTCTGTGTCCATCTCTCTCTGTGTCCATCTCTCTCTGTGTCCATCTCTCTCTGTGTCCATCTCTCTCTGTGTCCATCTCTCTCTGTGTCTATCTCTCTCTGTGTCCATCTCTCTCTGTGTCCATCTCTCTCTGTGTCTATCTCCCTCTCTCTGGCATGTATTTGGCAGGCTCTCTGTATAAGGATGATGATGCTGGCAGGTAGCGACTGGGCTGAGAACAATCTCAGGGAAGGCAGCATTAACCTGTCTATTAGCATAAGCCATTACATGAATACCTGTAACATTACATAATCTATAGGAAATATATCAGCCTACATACACCCAGACTACAAAATAATACAGGTCAAAACACAGGATTATGTAACTGCTATGGGAAAAAGGGCAGCCTCAGTTACAATCAACTGTTTCCAATGGCGAAAACTGACAGGAAATACCTCTACAGATGAAGCTCTATACAGTATACTTGACATATAAACTCAGTCAGTTATAGGAATAGGAAAAGAAATAGTCTGTGACATTAAGTATTTAGCATTTTATTCAGATCCCTATTAGCTATTGCTGAAGCAGTGGCTACTCTTCCTTGGGGTTCTGGAACAGGTGATTATAGGGAAGTGATGCGTATTAAACCTGCTATGGGAAATAAAGTTTTATGATTGATCTCATCACACTCGAGCTCAGAGAAAACCCAATTGAAGAGAATGTTACTCCAGACTGCTATTCTTCAGTAATAATAGAAGAGAGCATTGATCTGTTAAGTACAGAAAAGTCTAGAAGAAAAAGAAACGCACACCTATTAAGGCGAGGTGCTGGCTAGCGGAGTAGAAAACTTGAAAATAAAAGAGAGCCGCACACTCTAGGAGCTCAGATGCAAAAATGTAATTACCAACATTTTGACAGCCAAGCTGTCTTCATCAGGGTATAATTACAAACACTGTGGGATGAATCATTTATATAGTGTCAAAAGACACAGGTGTCTGTAATCATGGCCAAGAGTGGCCTAATATCATTGGTTAATTATCAAATATTAAAATGGCATACAAAGAACAGCATACAAACAACAAATGGATAGCATATGATCCTAAATAAATTTTAGACTACACAAGCTTATAAACAACTACAATGGCAAAGTCACAATAATCACATGAATGGCTTCAGATCAAAGTCTACGTACAGAAAAGTCTCTGCATGCTCAGCAGTTAAAGATATACCAAGGACGATGCTTGTCTCCAGTTCACACAAGACACCTCACCGGGCCACAACAAAGAAGAGTTTCATAGTCCAGCAGCCCCATCTGCAGGCTAAGCACAACACAATGAATACTGAAATCATCATAACCTTCTGCTGGACTTTACAACACATTCAAGAGAAAAACAGACAGAACAAGCCCCCGAAATATCTTGGAAAACCTGCTCAATAAAATGTTAGACACACATGATGCAATCTCAGATGCATAAAACTTTTTGTGATCCCCAAAAATAAAACCTGCAAAAATTGCAGATTGTATTCCTAGCAGTGACACATCATCCCCTTTACAGCCTAGATTAGCTAGCCTATAAGTATTTCTGAGTGGTCGGAACAATGTGCCTGCCTGTCTGCTGGGGGAATCCATACTACTGCTACTGGAGGAACAGGAACAGGACAAGGGCACAGGAGTCGATCTGTGCTTTTCATCTGCAGCCTGCAGTCAGCTCTTCCATCCAACCAGTCTTCTCTTCCATCTCGATTAGGGGCCTGACAGCACCGTTTAGACCAGGGGGATGAAGGACTGCCGGGCATCACACACTACAGCCACACCCGCCTGTCACACACACACAGCCCTCCCCCTATCCCATCCCCAGCGCCTGTCACAGCCAGAGTCATTCCCATAATATAGATCTGAGGGACAATGGCACTTACTTCCACAATGACAATTACTGCAGCCTGGCCCTGGAAACCCACTTACAGAGGCAATGTCACATCTCTCACTTTTAATAGCTGATTCAGTGATGTAGTGTGGTGAGGCTGTAATGTTTATGTGTGGATGTGGCTGGATGGAGATTTCATGTGCTGCACGCAAAGGCTTGTAAATTAGTGTTTTATATGGATATGCGAAGGTACATTAACACGCACACACACACACACGCACGTACACACACATGGATACAGTGACCACTGTGGGCAACATTCAGAAGGTTCTGACTCTCTGTGTTTGTATTCCTAGTGGTACGGTGTGTGTTTACATTAGCAGAACAGAAAGTAGACCTGTTTGTTTACAGAAATGTACCTTTTCAGTTGTTTGTTTATTCATTCCCTTTAAATTGCAGAGAGCAAACATAGATGGAGCAGGGGCTGCATTTTGTGTGTTTACCGTGTGTGTGTGTGTGTGTGTGTGTGTGTGTGTGTGTGTGTGTGTGTGTGTGTGTTTACTCTGTAAATGTGTTTGCTCTCACCTTTCTCTCCTCAGGTGAACACAAATCACCCAGCCAGAGGGTTTACCTCACACAATATGAGTCTTTCCAGGTGAGTCTCTAAGAGCTTTCCACTTCTGGGTTGTGCAACATTTGCCCATTATTCTTTTCAAAATTCTTCAAGCTCTGTCAAATTGTTTGTCGATCATTGCTAGACAACCATTTTCAGGTCTTGCCATAGATTTTTAATTACATTTAATTCAAAACTGTAACTCGGCCGCTTGGAACATTCACTGTCTTCTTGGTAAGCAAGTCCAGTGTAGATTTGGTCTTGTGTTTTAGGTTATTGTCCTGCTGAAAGGTGAATTCACCTCCCAGTGTCTGGTGGAAAGCAGAATGAACCAGGTTTTCTTCTAGGACTTTGTGTGTTTTTCTTATCCTGAAAAAGTTCTTAACGATTACAAGTATACCCATAACATGATGACGCCACCACTATGCTTGAAGATATGAAAAGTGGTACTCATTAATCTGTTGTATTGGATTCAGGACAATAAGTTCATTGCTTTGCCACATTCTTTGCAGTATCACTTCAGTGCCTTGTTGCAAACAGGACGCACGTTTGTAATACTTTTATTCTGTACAGGCTTCCTTCTTTTCACTCTGTCATTTAGGTTAGTATTGTGGAGTAACTACAATGTTGTTGATCCGTCCTCAGTTTTCTCTCATCACAGCCATTAAACTCTGTAACTGTTTTAAAGTCACAATTGGCCTCATGGTGAATTCCCTGAGCGGTTTCCTTCCTCTCCGGCCAACTAAGTTAGGAAGGACACCTGCCACTTTGTAGTGACTGGGTGTATTGATACATCATCCAAAGTGTAATGAATAACTTCACCATGCTCAAAGGAATATTCAATGTCAGTTTTTTTAATTTTTACCCATCTACCAGTAGATGCCCTTCTTTGAGGGGCTTTGGAAAACCTCCCTGGTCTTTGTGGTTGAATCTCTATTTGAAATTCACTGCTCGACTGATGCACCTTACATACTGTATGTGTGTAACTTATTGTCTAACTTATTTTGTTTGTACCTCTAAGGCAATAGAGGTTTCAAAACCTTGTCTCTTCCCTATATTGCTCTGTCGGTCTCCTTTTAAGAAGGACTATACTGGTCTGGAAGAGAATTGATCCGCTTGTTACAAGAAACATAGATATACATTCTATTACATGTGTGTGTGGGGTACAGAGATGAGGTAGTCATTCAACAATCATGTTAAGCACTATTATTGCACACAGAGTGAGTCCATGCAACTTATTATGTGACTTGTTAAGCACATTTTACTCATTAACTTATTTAGGCTTGCCGTAACAAAGGAGATGAATACTTATTGACTCGAGACATTTTATCTTGTCCTTTCTTATTAATTTGGAAAAAGTCAAGGGGTTTGAATACGTTCTGAAGGCACTTTTTTGTACACTGAGTGTACAAAACATTAGGAACACCTGATCTTTCCATGAGATAGACCGACCAGGTGAATCCAGGTGAAAGCTATGATCGCTTATTGATGTCACTTGTTAAATCCACATCAATAAGTGTAGATGAAGGGGAGGAGACGGGTTAAAGGATTTTAAGCCTTGAGACATGGATTGCGTATGTTTGCTGTTCAGAGGGGGAATGGGCAAGACAACATATTTAAGTGCCTTTGAACGAGTATGGAAGAAGGTGACAGGCGCACTGGTTTGAGTATGTCAAGAACTGCAAAGCTGCTGGGTTTTTCACACTCAACAGTTTCCCGTGTTTATCAAGAATGGTTCACCACCCAAAGGACATCCAGCCAACTTAACACAACTGTGGGAAGCATTGGAGTCAAGATGGGCCAGCATCCCTGTGGAACGCTTTCAACACCTTGTAGAGTCCATGCCCCGACGAATTGAGGCTGTTTTGAGGGCAAAAGGGTGTGTGGCTCAATAAGTTCCTAATGTTTTGTACACAAGGTGTATATGTAAAGTGTATGGGTCAGTGCCCCTGTAAGCTACCTGGTTCTGCAGGTGAAGAGTCAGGTGGACTCTGAGGAAGTAGGTCAACTCGGGCCAGAGCTGTATAAAGCTTCCTGTAGGCTACTATACTGTAGAGATGCAACAATCTACACTGGGGACCCATTTAGACTTAGGATGCCAGGTGTGTGCACTCACTGGGCAATCAGCCACTTCAGCTTTATCTTCATCATCTCCACCACCACCCCAACATCAACATATGTGAAAATTGTGCTCTTTGTAATAAAAAATATAGAGGACAATGTGTTTCCAATGAAATCGTCGGTGTGCATAGTGGGATTTTAACCAATTATAAGTAAGCATTGACTACTAATTGCCTACTAATTGGTTGATGATGTCATTGGAAACACTTATTTTCCTCTATCTTTTATACTACCACATTTTCCCATATGTCGATGTTGGGGTGGTGCTGGAGATGATGAACATGAAATTGAACTTTTTTGAAATTTCCCTTTAACTGTTCAGCAAAGTGCCAGGGAGAACCGCTAACCAGCAAGACTGCAGCCTCTGATGATTTCAGCTTTGCACCTCTGATCTGAACTATCTCATTACAGCAGGAAATAACTTTGCCTCTACAGTTACAGTGAAGAGATTCAGCAATACTTCCCTGCAGGAGCCTTAAAGGGAGAACTCGCTGATGTAGTCCATAGGCAGTAGATGCCAATGGTACCTCAGGGGCATTATGGCCACAAGCTATGTCTATGACATTCAGGTGAACTAGTCATTAAGAATAACCTCCTTAATCTGTCACTAGAGGGCGATGTGCTCCAGGTTTACTGTAAACCAAGTGCTCTGGTTAACAGTGCTCTAGCACAGGCAATTTAGCTTATAACAATCTACGAAACACAACAATAAAATGACGGAGAGTCATTATTGCCAGTTTGGACCTGCAGTGAGTGAGCTGGCTGGTCTATCCTGATGTTGGTTTAGACTGGAAGGAAACTGGGGTGACTGAGGTGACTGGGTCCAGCATAGAATTCACTACATAGGCCTGACAGTCTGGGACACTGTTGACTCCCTTCTCTGGACAAACGGACATGGTACACGTTCACTTCCGGTACTTCCTTATTTTGTTTGATAAAAATCTGCAGTTGATGCCATTTCCTAAAGATGTTTATCACTTTCATTTTCCACCAGCTGATTAGACAGTACTGGGAGCTCACTTCCTCATCCATGCTGTGTGTGTATAAACAGTGTTTAGTGTACTTTACCTGCTCTCCTCCCAGTGGAAGAGGGGAGACCCACTTATCTGAGCTTGAGTTTGGGGTTTATAGGGGGCAGTGTTTGGGCCTGGGCAGGCGGTTGAAGTAGAGAGAGTTGGGGTTGGCTCTGGGTCTAGGCCGTGATGGGAACGCCTTGAGAGGAGGTATTCTGTTGACAGTGGGTTGGATGGCATTCCTCTTCAGATAAATTCTCTAGATCTCTTTTCTGATATGATCTAATGTTTTCTTCCTGTTTCACCTCTTTCCTCTCCTTCTCCTTCTCTTTCAGTCTCTCCTCCTACTTGAACACAGACAGACATGCAAAATATTGGAGTTACACAGACAGGGAACACACCATAACTCTGACTTAAATACCAGACAGGGGAAAATCTCCCCAGCCTGACAAATAGACTCTCTATAATGGATTGATGCTAGTATTCCCAGGGTTACGATGTTTGTTTGTATAAGAGTTGGGAGAATCTTGGTGGAGTTGACGTGTCTTTGGCCTTTATGCCTTTGGTCCTGGGTTCAGGAGAGGTAGTCAATTATGTGCTGTTAGGCAGTGTTGGACTGTGTCCAAAAACAACTGCTAGCCCCTATACCCTTGTGCACTTGTTGAGACCTGGATGGATTTTGATAGACGTAAGCAAGCCTATTCAAGTACAAAGGGTACCAAATAACTACCATGTTGTTTACACCAATCAAGTATTTTCAGAAAGGAAGTGTTGTTTCTGAGCAGGGCCAGAGTGGGAGTCTGTTCTCTGCAGTGGATACATTAGCATTACCCTCTTCATTGGCTCATTTCACCGGACCAGCTCTCTCACTTCACTATTGAGCTCTCTGATTTCCTCAAATAAGCTTTCTGTAAGTTCATCATCCTTGCCCTGACCCTGGCCTCTATTCTCTCCCTCCCCTCTCTCCTCCTCCTCCCTCCACGCTTCACCCCTGCAGAACTAAACACAAAATATTTTCTCTGGGTATATTGACTCCCACACAGGGCTAAAGACACCACATTCTCTACAAGACAACGCTCTTAAAGAAACAATTTTCAAGGCCCTGAAAACAGATACTATTGATGTGACTTTGACTCAGTCTGCTCTCTGTTGTTGACATTCTCCACAGTGAGTGGTATCAGATCAGACATTCTGAGAGCACGCAGCAGCTTATCTCACTGTGTAGAACACCAGCAGTGACCATGATGGTGCTTGTGAACAAACCAAGCATATAGAATTGCACATCCATTCATTTGAAAGCATTATGTGTGTTCCATGAACCTCTTTTTGCTCCTCAACTTTGTCTTTCTCCCTCTTTTTCTTTCTTTCTCTCTCTCCTCCCCTCTTTCCTCTTTCTCAAGGCTTGCTATCTCTTCTATTTCTTATGTGCTGTATCCGTCTGCACACGCACATTAAGAGCCTTATAATCATTGGAGATGTAGTCCAGTAGCCATTCTACTCCCTTTCTGATGGACCTATTCAATGTCTTCCCTGAGCCAAGTACAGCCGAGCACAACTTCTACAAGAACAACACAAGGGCATGTTCCAGGGACACAAATTCTTCACAGTAGCATATTCATTACGCCAATTCTGTTGCAAAACGTTTCTTAAACGGAAGCAAGCAGAACGAAGCAGTGAGGGACCTACAGTCTTAGTAAAGAATGTGCTATCTTTAACCTAAAATAGTTATTTGTCTGTCTGCATATGATAACCTTTTGAAGAACCCTTTTTGGTTCTAGGTAGAACTCTTTTGGGCTCCATGTAGAATTATTTCCACAGAGGGTTCTACATGGAATCCAAAAGAGTTCTACCTGTAACCAAAAAGGTTTATCCTATGGGAACAGTCGAAGAACCCTTTTGGAACCCTTTTTACCAAGAGTGTACCTGAATTTGTCCAATAGAAACTCTTATTTGGACTAACGATTACACCCCATGCCTTTAGGCATAAGCAAGATATGCTATGTTATGAGACACTTACTATGAAGAAGCTACATTGGTGTCTGTTGACCGGTGTCTCCAGAGAGAGACAGTGTATCAGCTCCACCTCAGAGCCATGGACAGGTTCGGCTCATTGGCAAGCCTAGGACAGAGAGACAGTGTATCAGCTCCACCTCAGAGCCATGGACAGGTTTGGCTCATTGGCAAGCCTAGGACAGAGAGACGGGACAGACACACCTGTCACAACCCAAAAGGGTTTATTTTGTTGTCATAACACCTACACATTAGGAATGAATCATACACCTGTTTTTTATCTGCTGGTTACTATAACTAAGTTGTATTTCGTCTTACTGTTGGTTGACATTTAGTTCTCCACCCTGTGCTTTTATGAAACACATACAGTAGGCCTTCGTTTGGTCAAACATGTCAGCCATGCTCAGTAGAGCCACTGGAGCCTGAGAAACACAATAGGGCCAGACCAGTGACTTAGCTAGCAGGCTGCACCGTAGGCTCCATACATAATGTAATGTATAGAGCTAAAACAACTCTTCTACATCATTGCTGTTTTACACAATACAGCTCTATTTGTTCTATGACGCTGTTTGAGCAGCCCCTGGGACAGAATAGTCCACATCTGTTCTCCCTTCTCCCACTGGCCACAGAGAGTTCTCCCTGAGAGAGAAGGGGTGTGGCCAGACGGGCAGAACCACATTTCCTGGGAAGTGTTGTTTCTCTGTTATAGCAGTTTACTGACTAACTGTTAACATATAGGAACAACTAACAGAACACACACACACACACACACGTGACCTACAGCTAATAAGTATTTGGAGTGGAGGGCTCAATAGATTCCCTGAGGATACCGTTCAGAAGGATGGGATATACATTTGGATAACTTCATGAATGCTTTTTGTGAAGTACGAATAATCCATTCTCCATGGCTTGGCTAAATTGGCAGTTACATTCCTGGTCAAACATAAATGGCAGGCTCTAAGCCTCACGGATTACTTACTACAACAAGGTAAATAGCAGAACTCACACCTGCCTGACTCAGGATACTTGTTGTAAGTGTTAGAATGTGTTTTCTTAAGTGTATTTTATTGTTTTCTCATTTGAAATTCAAGGTTCTTAAGACCAAAAATGGATGGAATTAAAAATAAAAAAAGGTCAGAGTTGCCTTTACAATAATATCCTGTGTAAAAGAGGAAAGCATTTGTTCTCTTCCACCCCAGCAGAACACTTGCATTATGGTGACAAATGTCAACAGGCAGCTGTCTCATAAACTCTGTGACAGGTGAACAGATGGAAAGTTGGAAAGCAGTCAGAGAACAGAATAAACCGTCAAAACATTCAGACACAGACAAGCTGGACTGAGTGTGTTTTCAGGCTAAATCTCGCATTGCTCTAGAATCGGTTGAGTAATGTCTGAATCATAGAGTTACAATGACCAGAACGGACAAAGCCCCAGCTTAGTCCATGGGAGGTAAACTCAATGACTGTGGTCCATCAACCATGAAAGTTGACATGGATGGGAATGTGTTCTAGTATTTCTAATTCTATGGTTTGGTTTCAATATGATCTCCAGCCTAGAGAAGGTCAGAGGTCTGTAGTGTTAGAACATGTAGGAGGTCTCACACTTCAATACTGCACACACACACACACACACTAGTGGTGCACAGGTCAGCTGTTTGTTCACTCGCACCCATCCGCAATTACTAATAACCCATCCGCAACCGGCCGACTATATGTGATAAAGTGAACATCTGAGGTCCGCACCCGTCCCGAACCCGCTAATATAGAAAATAATACATGTGAAAGGTTTTCTGTGCAGAATGTCCAAATGGCACCTGTTTGACCGGTTGTAAGGACATAGAAAGCTGTGAAAACGACTCAACATGTTTCTGATAGATTTCAGATCAGCTTGGATGAATATTTGATGTGGTTGAAATACTATCAGCTTTTATGATGCTGGGATAGACAGCACCTCTACAAATGGTATCTAACTGCACAATATATTCTCTCAAGATGCTGAAAGAAAGAAATCATATTTCTCAACTCCTGTTCCCCAAGTCAAAATTGAGCCTACATTTGGTGAATCAATAAATGCTTAATTCTACAGGAGTTAATATTAAGGCTATGTGAGAGGTTATAGACCTGCAGTCAGTGTCCAGATTTCAGTTTCCATTCAACCCATCTGAACAGTAGGCTACAGTTCCCTTGACATACCATAGGTCTATTTGAAGCCCCACTCGTGTGACTGTGGATTTTGCATAGCTCCTCACAATCATCACACTGTTATCATCCTCTCTCACTACTTCACCAAATCTTTCCCAAACATTGCCTTTCTGTCCCTCCCTTCTCTTTATTTTCAACTCCATTTCGCAGCTTTTTCTCTTATTGTATTAAATTCCCACATTGTCCTTTTTGCCTCTGTGGATCGAAGTTATGTTTTCTGTCTGTTCCCAAAACCATTTGGTGATTGGCATGTAGGCTATTTGGCGTGTGTTGGCCTACAGTTAGCGCATAAGCCTACGTTTTAGGGCCTAATGCCATATAGCTTAAAATAATGAAAGGAAAACCTCAATGTAGCCTATAGATATAAATTGTACAAGAAAGGTTTTTTAAAATATTGTTTTAATTTTGTTCAACCCACCGAACTTCATCCACACAATATATAACCACTGGGACTGTGGGTTATGAGTCAACCCCTGCAACACTAATACACACACACACACACACACACACACACACACACACACACACACACACACACACACACACACACACACACACACACACACACACACACACACACACACACACACAACAGGTTATTTGTGGGCTTTTCCTGTTTGTAATCCATCTGGTAATTGGATAGTCTGTCATTTACAACGCTCTATTTAATTTAAAATACACATTCTGTTCACTCCACCCTTCCTAACAGTTAAAGTCCTCCAAACGATCCAGACACTGCAGGGGAAATACTGTATATATATACTGAATATACTTCAGAATAAACTGATGAAACCTTGAAACTGTTGTAATACTTATTATGTTTTGCTGCGAGCTAAACCAGATTTCTCTGCTGAACGCCACAGATACCACAGTGTGGATTACAGTCAGACTAACCGAATCTTAAGGGCAACGTTGACAAGCTCTCTGTGGGTGTGTGTGTTTGTACATGTATGTGTGTGTTTGTGTGTTTGTGTGTGTCTATTAGAAGTTCAGTTCTCTGAGAGCAATCATCATATCATTATGTCAGGCAGAGGTACTGGTGAAGGGAAGTGCCTCACTGCAAAAACACAAACAAGATAACTTCTCATGGGAAGCAACGCTGAAGTAAATTCACTGGTGATGGACATAAACATTGTGCTCATGTATCTCTCCCTGCCATTCCCAGCCACAAACACTACTTGTAGCTCAGTGGACCAAAGTGCTTAGGGAATTTCTTAGGAATGCTGACCTTGTCTACGGATATATTATTGAAGAGCTTGTGATGCCAGATTCATTATAGAAGGTCTTGTGGTGCTATAAAGAAACAAAGTGAAGAGAGACTCATTTCCAGTTCAAAGTGGACACACCAAAGTACAGTATCAGTCAAATGTTTGTACACACCTACTCATTCAAAGGTTTTTCTTTATTTTTACTATTTTCTACATTGTCGAATAATAGGGAAGACATCAAAACTATAAAATAAACACATATGGAATCGTGTAGTAACCCAAAAAGTGCTAATGAAATCAAAATATATATTTGAGATACTTCAAAGTAGCCACCCTTTGCCTTGATGACAGCTTTGCACACTTTTGACATTCTCTCAACCAGCTTCACCTGGAATGCTTTTCCAACAGTCTTGAAGGAGTTCCCACATATGCTGAGCACTTGTTGGCTGCTTTTCCTTCACTCTGTGGTCCAACTCATCACAAGCCAGGTCATCTAATACAGCACTCCATCACTCTCCTTCTTGGTCAAATAGCCCTTACACAGTCTGGAAGTGTGTTGGGTCATTATCCTGTTGATAAACAAATGATAGTCCCACTAAGCACAAACCAGATGGGATGGTGCATCGCTGAAGAATGCTGTGTTAGCCATGCTGGTTAAGTGTGCCTTGAATTCTAAATTAATCACAGATAGTGTCAAGAGTAAAGCACCCCCACACCATCACACCTCCTCCTCCATTTTTCATGGTGGGAACTACACATGCAGAGATGATCCGTTCACCTACTCTGTGTCTCACAAAGACACGGTGGTTGGAGCCAAAATAGTAAAAATAAATAAAAACCCATTAATGAGTAGGTGTGGCCAAGCTTTTGACTGGTACTGTACATATTTATCTCATAAGACCTCGAGTTCCTCATTGTAATTATGATGAATAAACTCAAATGTTGACTGAAACACCTTTGCTTAAAACAATGTTTACTCTTTAGGTATACTTTAGGTATACCAACAATAGTTGGAGACACCATATACATTGTCAACCAAGACCATATGTTCCTTATTACAGTGAAACAACATCAGACCCTGTCCTCCTGAGTGAGGTCCACCAAAAGGCTCTGTCCTTTGGAGATAACTTCACTAAGGGGCCTCAACTCACAGGCTTTTGTCATCCTTCTGCTTGATCTCCACCGAGAGGTCTCTGACCATGAAGGACCGCCTGGAGGAGCTGCGTCAGAGGGCCCAGGGTTTTCGGGAGGTGAGCAGAGAGACAGATGATACCCCATTCCCTGAGGAAGATGCTAACCCAGATGCCCCATTGGGGGTTAAGGTCGCCACCCCGCAGCAGGCTGTGGTGTTCGAGCAAGAACCAGTCCTGCACAACTTCCTGTCCGAGGCTCAGCATATCCGCGGTGACATCACTGAGCTGGAAACAGAGGTTAGTAAGCTCACATATTCCTCCTATGAGTGGCCGTAACTATATAGACATGTCGACCCGCAAAGCATGCATCTCGGTTGGACTGAAACTGTATGTCCAATTGTCCATGAGAATAATGTTGTGAATTCGGGAGGTGGAAGGATGCTCTATAAATTCTTGTTATTAATTTAAAGTTTGACTGAATCCTCTTCTCCTTCTCCCCAGGTGAAGAAGTTCAGCCAGCAACAAAGGACCCTGGTGGCAACCATGCGTCGTTTCAGTGTGATGAAGAAGGACAGTGATGTGACGACGGACATCAAGCTGCAGGCAGAGAGCATCCACAGACGGCTGGACGACCTCTCCAAGAAGGCACAGAGTTTAGAAGACATGCAGGGACTGGCTACAGCCACTACACGCATCCAACGCTCCCAACACGCAGTGCTACACAGACAATTCCAACAGGTCCATTAGTTATTATAACCTTTTATTTCAATGGTGTTTTCTGATGTTTTTCTGACAACACTTGATGAACGTCAGCAAAAATATATATTGTTAGTCTTAGTTTTTAATATATGCTAGCTAAGCAAACAGTGAAAAGAAATGTCTGTTTCTGGTCTAAAGTACTTTTTCATATTTTACCACTCCTAGGTGATGTGTCTGTACAACAACTCCATCCTCAGTAAACAGGAGCATTGTAAAAACTTCCTCATCCGCCAGCTGGAGGTGTTTGGTCGTGACGTCACCGAGGAGGGAGTCGATGAAATGGTTGCCACGGGGAAGTGGGAGGTGTTTAATCAGAACCTGCTCAACGACGAACGCATCACACGTGCTCAGCTGTCCGAGATCGAGCAGAGACACAAGGTAAGCGTAAGTTTTGATGTGTAAGAAAATGCAAGAATGTGTCATTGAAGGTAAAGTTAAGAATCTCAGTAGGCCATGTATGTCTGTGACCGACAAACACTAATGTCTCATGTAATTTACACCAGTTTCACTGTCCGTTCAGACAAAGCCTTGACTAATGTTTTGTCTTTATCCTTCTTGCAACTGCTATAGGAGCTGCTGAATCTGGAGAGCAACATGAAGGAGCTGAGAGAACTGTTCATGGATATCTTTATGTTGGTGGAGGAGCAAGGAGGCTACATAGACAACATCCAGACCAGTGTAGAGAAGACACAGGACTACGTCACCGTCACTAACGAGAAATTTAAAATGGCCACCAGGTACAAGAAGAAGAACCCTCTAAGGAGACTGTGCTGCTGTTGCTGCCCCTGGAGGTGCTGCACATAGAGAAGGGACAAGTCCCCTGAACACTGGAGATAGCCCTGGAGGTGCTGCACATAGAGAAGGGACAAGTCCCCTGAACACTGGAGATAGCCCTGGAGGTGCTGCACATAGAGAAGGGACAAGTCCCCTGAACACTGGAGATAGCCCTGGAGGTGCTGCACATAGAGAAGGAACAAGTCCCCTGAACACTGGAGATAGCCCTGGAGGTGCTGCACATAGAGAAGGGACAAGTCCCCTGAACACTGGAGATAGCCCTGGAGGTGCTGCACATAGAGAAGGGACAAGTCCCCTGAACACTGGAGATAGCCCTGGAGGTTTTTCAGATTGGGAAAGGAAGAGCTCTGGTGTGGAGTGTCTACAGCTATGGGAGGGAGATCTGTAGGGTGGCATGGCAGAACAGTGTTCAAAGAAGATTTAAGCCCATTACAGTGGTCAGAAATCATCCAGGAACAAGAGGATTGTAAGAGGCTGTGCAGTTGAAGCAGGGTGGGAGTCAGTGTCTCCACTCATGAGGGACAACTTTAACGCAAGACATAATGCATTTTGAGAATCAGCAAGACTGCTTACACACGTTTTCAAAACTGTCTCCTTTTTTCAAAACTCTACACACAATTCCCAAAACTGCACACACAAAATGCAAAATGCCTCACATCTCCTTCAAAATGTAACACTGCATTCAAAATGCCATAAACACATGTCAGAATGAAGCATTTGCATCAAATGTAAACCAAAATTATATTCTTTAGAATACAGTAAAGAACACAATTGTGTGTGTGGGGTCCCGGGGGGCAGTCCAGGAATTTGTAGGGAGGGGGGGCATTCACCAGTGCTAAGCTACGCTTCATCTCTTCTCCAGCCTGAGTCTGGCCACAATACTTTGTCCACATCACAGGATACGTTTTCTCTTGCCAAAAATCGAGGGATGTATCTCCTAGCATGGCGTATCCAACCCTGGACAGAGGCAACCTCTCTGTCCCCACATGGAGGGAAGTATCTCCTAGCATGGCGTATCCAAGCCTGGACAGAGGCAACCTCTATGTCCCCACATGGAGGGAAGTATCTCCTAGCATGGCATATCCAAGCCTGGACAGAGGCAACCTCTGTGTCCCCACATGGAGGGAAGTATCTCCTAGCATGGCGTATCCAACCTTGGACAGAGGCAACCTCTATGTCCCCACATGGAGGGAAGTATCTCCTAGCATGGCGTATCCAACCTTGGACAGAGGCAACCTCTATGTCCCCACATGGAGGGAAGTATCTCCTAGCATGGCGTATCCAAGCCTGGACAGAGGCAACCTCTGTGTCCCCACATGGAGGGAAGTATCTCCTAGCATGGCGTATCCAAGCCTGGACAGAGGCAACCTCTGTGTCCCCACATGGAGGGAAGTATCTCCTAGCATGGCGTATCCAACCTTGGACAGAGGCAACCTCTATGTCCCCACATGGAGGGAAGTATCTCCTAGCATGGCGTATCCAACCTTGGACAGAGGCAACCTCTATGTCCCCACATGGAGGGAAGTATCTCCTAGCATGGCGTATCCAACCTTGGACAGAGGCAACCTCTATGTCCCCACATAGAGGGAAGTATCTCCTAGCATGGCGTATCCAACCTTGGACAGAGGCAACCTCTATGTCCCCACATGGAGGGAAGTATCTCCTAGCGTGGCGTATCCAACCTTGGACAGAGGCAACCTCTATGTCCCCACATAGAGGGAAGTATCTCCTAGCATGGCGTATCCAACCTTGGACAGAGGCAACCTCTATGTCCCCACATGGAGGGAAGTATCTCCTAGCATGGCGTATCCAAGCCTGGACAGAGGCAACCTCTGTGTCCCCACATGGAGGGAAGTATCTCCTAGCATGGCGTATCAAGCCTGGACAGAGGCAACCTCTGTGTCCCCACATGGAGGGAAGTATCTCCTAGCATGGCGTATCCAACCCTGGACAGAGGCAACCTCTGTGTCCCCACATGGAGGGAAGTATCTCCTAGCATGGCGTATCCAACCTTGGACAGAGGCAACCTCTATGTCCCCACATGGAGGGAAGTATCTCCTAGCGTGGTCAACCCAGAGGCAACCTCTATGTCCCCACATAGAGGGAAGTATCTCCTAGCATGGCGTATCCAACCTTGGACAGAGGCAACCTCTATGTCCCCACATGGAGGGAAGTATCTCCTAGCATGGTGTATCCAACCTTGGACAGAGGCAACCTCTGTGTCCCCACATGGAGGGAAGTATCTCCTAGCATGGCGTATCCAACCTTGGACAGAGGCAACATGGAGGGAAGTATCTCTAGCATGGCTTATCCAACCCCACCTCTATGTCCCCACATGGAGGGAAGTATCTCCTAGCATGGCGCAAGCCTGGACAGAGGCAACCTCTGTGTCCCCACATGGAGGGAAGTATCTCCTAGCATGGCGTATCCAAGCCTGGACAGAGGCAACCTCTGTGTCCCCACATGGAGGGAAGTATCCTAGCCATCCAAGCTTGGACAGAGGCAACCTCTGTGTCCCCACATGGAGGGAAGTATCTCCTAGCATGGCGTATCCAACCCTGGACAGAGGCAACCTCTGTGTCCCCACATGGAGGAAGTATCTCCTAGCATGGCGTATCCAAGCCTGGACAGAGGCAACCTCTGTGTCCCCACATGGAGGGAAGTATCTCCTAGCATGGCGTATCCAAGCCTGGACAGAGGCAACCTCTATGTCCCCACATGGAGGGAAGTATCTCCTAGCATGGCGTATCCAAGCCTGGACAGAGGCAACCTCTGTGTCCCCACATGGAGGGAAGTATCTCCTAGCATCCAAGCCTGGACAGAGGCAACCTCTGTGTCCCCACATGGAGGGAAGTATCTCCTAGCATGGCGTATCCAACCTTGGACAGAGGCAACCTCTATGTCCCCACATGGAGGGAAGTATCTCCTAGCGTGGCGTATCCAACCTTGGACAGAGGCAACCTCTATGTCCCCACATAGAGGGAAGTATCTCCTAGCATGGCGTATCCAACCTTGGACAGAGGCAACCTCTATGTCCCCACATGGAGGGAAGTATCTCCTAGCATGGCGTATCCAACCTTGGACAGAGGCAACCTCTATGTCCCCACATGGAGGAAGTATCTCCTAGCATGGCGTATCCAAGCCTGGACAGAGGCAACCTCTGTGTCCCCACATGGAGGGAAGTATCTCCTAGCATGGCGTATCCAAGCCTGGACAGAGGCAACCTCTGTGTCCCCACATGGAGGGAAGTATCTCCTAGCATGGCGTATCCAACCCTGGACAGAGGCAACCTCTGTGTCCCCACATGGAGGGAAGTATCTCCTAGCATGGCGTATCCAACCTTGGACAGAGGCAACCTCTATGTCCCCACATGGAGGGAAGTATCTCCTAGCGTGGCGTATCCAACCTTGGACAGAGGCAACCTCTATGTCCCCACATAGAGGGAAGTATCTCCTAGCATGGCGTATCCAACCTTGGACAGAGGCAACCTCTATGTCCCCACATGGAGGGAAGTATCTCCTAGCATGGTGTATCCAACCTTGGACAGAGGCAACCTCTATGTCCCCACATAGAGGGAAGTATCTCCTAGCATGGCGTATCCAACCTTGGACAGAGGCAACCTCTATGTCCCCACATGGAGGGAAGTATCTCCTAGCATGGTGTATCCAACCTTGGACAGAGGCAACCTCTGTGTCCCCACATGGAGGGAAGTATCTCCTAGCATGGCGTATCCAACCTTGGACAGAGGCAACCTCTATGTCCCCACATGCGTCCTCCATTGCCTGGAGAAGCGGCATGCGGGCATAGGGTTGACGATCATACACTTTCCAGCGCCAGGCTGAGAAGAATTCCTCTATGGGTTTTAGAAAAGGTGAATATGGGGGTAGGTACAAAACTACAAATTGTGGATGGGTGGCAAACCAGTTTTGGACCAGAACAGCCCGGTGAAAACTAACATTGTCCCATAAAACCACCAATCTAGCAGGCTCCTGATCTGGATCAGGGACAAGCATTGTGTAAATTGCATGCAGAAAAGTGAGCATATGGCCGGTGTTGTACGGACCCAGTGTGGCATTGTGATGGAGGACCCAGTGTGGCATTGTGATGGAGGACCCAGTGTGGCATTGTGATGGAGGACCCCGTTTTGGTTGATGGCAGCACACATAGTTATATTACCCCCACGCTGTCCAGGGACATTGGTAATTGCCCTCTGTCCTATTACATTTATTCCGTGGCGCCTGGTTTTGGTGAGGTTGAAGCCAACCTCATGAACATAAATAAATTAATGTCGAATTACATGGGCATCCAGCTCCCAATACTCTCTGTAACAGACAAAAGGATATACAGATGAGTAAATATGGTATGTCTGAAGTACTGGAAGTAGTGTTGCATACATACCTCTACAAAGTCATGTTGCATATTCTTGACTGTCAGAGTTTCTCTCAAATGGCACCTTGTAAAGTTGTTTCATCGTCACTCGGTGCCGTTGGAGGATGCGTTGTATGGTCGACAGGCTTGATGTTGTTAAATATGGTGTCATTATTCAAGATATGCTCTCTTATCTCTCGAATCCTAATTGCATTGTTGGCCAAAACCATATTTATAATTGCAGTCTCTTGTACATCTGTAAACAAGCGTCCTCGTCCTCCATGATGTCTTTGCCTTTCCACTCTGTACAGAATTCAAACACAGTATGTGTTCAGCATAGGAACTGTAAACAAAGTACAACAAAATGTAGTACAACATGATAACCAACCTTATTCATTCAATGCAGTGCAGTAAATGGATGGCTTAGAGTTACAAATGTTTATGCAATACTATGCAGTCATACGTATTTTACAGTACATTACTGTAATGCTAAAATAGTCATGAGATAGTTGCATACCTGTTCTCATTTCTGAAGGTTCGAATTATGGACACCACTGTAAATCGACTCAAATTGGGCTGGACTCTCAGTCCAGCCTCTCTTATGGTCAAACCGTGGTTGATCACATGATCAACAAGTGTTGCCCTAATCTCATCAGAGATGTCTCTCCTTCCTTCTCTTCTTTGCCCTCGTCCTCTTCTTCCTCTTCCTCTCCCTCCTACTCCTCTTGCTCTCTGCCATTGTTGGCATTAGGTAGAGAATTGTGTGTAGTGTTTTGAAAAAAGTGTTTTATGCAATTGACAACTGAGTCAAAGGCTGAGAAATAGCTTATGGTTTTGGATATTTGGTGTGTAGTTTTGCACTTTGCGTGAGAGGTTTAAAAAATCGTGTGACATGAAAAGATTTTGTGTTGGAAAAAACTGTAACTGCACAGAAGTATTCACAATGTGGAAACAGATTGAATTTTACTTTCATTAATCATTGCAAGTATTTATTTTAAGTGCTAGTTTTTGTATTTACTCAAACTTTGTGTGTATGTACAATACATATGAATGTATTTATCTGAGAGTTTCACTTCAAATCAGGCAGGCTCAATGGGAAATGTGTTTTATTTCAAAATTTCACTGTGAATTAAGCAATTTCATGTTGGGTATGCTTTTGTACTTCCTAATGTCAACTTTTATTTTGTTAAGGCCAGTTACCATTTCAGAAGATGACTTTCAGACATTGACTGTTATTTAATATTCCAGAACATTTCAAACCAATCAACATCACAATTAAACCCTCTCTGACTGTGAACAGTGTAGGTGAAACAATGACACATTTTACTGTGTCACTGTGCTTTGTCATAGCAGCAGCGGTGTGGGAGTGTACTTCATTACAGACCCATATGTGTCACGGCACAATGAGGGGAAATGCCAAGTCACAGGATTATGGCCCAGTATTGTCTGTGTGTGTGTGTGTGTGTGTGTGTGTGTGTGTGTGTGTGTGTGTGTGTGTGTGTGTGTGTGTGTGTGTGTGTGTGTGTGTGTGTGTGTGTGTGTGTGTGTGTGTGTGTGTGTGTGTGTGTGTGTGTGTGTGTGTGTGTGTGTGTGTGTGTGTGTGTGTTAACGGTGGACCCAGGTGTCTGATGTCAGAGTCAAGACAGAGGACAGGGTGTGTCTGGACCTGATTGGTAACAGTTTGAACTGATATCATAGGACAGGATAAGTGTCTATGGATACGCCACAGGGCACAGCGATGATACTATGCTGTATACACAGGTAGGTCAGCTCTAACACAGCTGAACAGGAACTAGGATATAGCTAGGTAGACAGACTGGGATTTGTATTTGTATTTATTATGGATCCTCAATAGCTGCTGACAAGGCAGCATCTACTCTTCCTGGAGTTCAGCAAAAAATAAGGCAGTAATATACATTATAATACAATTGAGATATGGCCTGGGGTAGCTGTTCCATATTCAACAATATACTCACTCAGACAGACTCCAAAGGTTTCAACAAATTATAAGCTTCCTGACTGTTCAAATTCCAAAGAGAGGTTACCCACAGGTCTACATATGCCTGCTTATCCACTTTCCATCACAATCCCCTAATAACCATCTGGAGTACATTCAACTGTTTCAGTGTAGCAACCTGCCACTGAGTGGTCACTGAAAGAAGTGCAGTGGAAAGTTATATGTTGTGTTTCAAATAGTAAAAAATAAGCTTATCCCTGCCTGAAATACTCACAGAAGGACAGGCTTTCTAGCGATGTGGGGGTGCTATAGGACCTCAGTGATGGCACTACCCCCCCGCACCCCTCCAAACACAGCTCAGTCACAGACACACCATCCACAGGGGCCTGGTCACAGGTTTCCTGGGGGAAAGATAAGACAAACATTCAGTAATACTCTTTAAGATCACAACAGTGCATTAAAGATTCATGACTCATATAACTGTTACATGTCAAACTTGTTTTGAAGTTACTGTCTGTCTGTGTGTATCAGTGATCAGTCAGTCTGTGAAGCTGTAAGAGGTTCTCTTATAACGGTCTGAGGAACATCAAAGTGTGTCTGAGTACAACCAGCTGTGGTCAGTCCAGAGATCTGTCATTATTTTACTGTGTGGTTTTATAAGCCCATCAACGTCAGACCAGGGGTAACAGGACCTGCAGCGTGTTGTGTGTTACAGCCTGTGCTAAATCACACAGGTCACACTGGTAGCAGGGCAGGACGTACTAGCCCAGATCCCAAGAGCTGTGGTAGACTGAGGCAGACAACACATCAGTCTCTATTCACAGCTTTCAAAGGGATAGATCCCCCCCATATCAAAGACTGAACTTTTCATACCTATCAGACTTTAGTTATTGGGTGAAGTACCTCAACTGTAAGTATATGCCTATGGGAGAGTAAACTTGATGTTACTGTATGAGAGAGAAGTTCACCTCCCTGTAGACCTCTGATTATAGTAGTCTTCCCTGCATTGTCCAGACTCAACACGACCACAGTCACCTTCCTGCTGAACACAGATCAATAACACTATGAAAGAGAAGTTTATGGTGCACAGCTAGACAGCACAGGTAGACCAACGTGTCACCTCTCCTCACCTTACAGGTTCTCTGCACCAATTAGAACAGAGCATCCTGACTAAATATGTCACAACTAGGTATTGTAGTTAACCTGGGGGAAGTTGCAGTTAATGAGACAGATAGACTGTAATGGGGGAGTCCATTGTTGTGGTGTTCCAGAGAGATGCTGAATGAGGTTGCTATTGTCTCTTCTCTCTGTCCTTTCTTTTTTATTTGTATCACCTTCTCTAATCACAGTCCTCTTTCCCTGTCTCAGCTATGTTAGGGTACAGAGGGAGAATTCAACAACAGGTGGCGCTGCTGTCAAATAATTGTGAAAAGTGGAGTGATGCAAGAAATGGCAACTACCGTAGTCAAAGAAGCATTTCTCTCTTGTTAATGTTTTGTGTTTTGTGATTGAATGACGATCTACCTACTGAAATCACATGAGATGAATAGCTTTCAGGCAGGACAACTTTGATCACAAGCCGGTTCCATGTTGCTGCTTCGTAACAACTCTAATTGATTATTTAGTGTTGCATTGCATGTGGATCATGTTGATTCATATACAACATTGTAATAAACCCAGCCTGAAGAGTTGTCATGGCTTGGCTGAGAAACAACTCACCGTGAACACAAGACATATTAACACTGACATCTGTTAATAAAACATGTCTCTGTGGAGGCCTTCTTCAGTGACCTGGTCGGGTTTGGGGTGGTTTGAGGGTACAGGGAGCCCCCCTACAGGTTAATCCTGTCCTTAATGAGAGAGAAAGGCACACACACACCACTGGGCCTCTGCCTTCATCAGATCTGATAGACAACACTGACAGCAGCAGAATATGAGATTCATCCAGCTCTCCCACTGTGATGGTAGAGTCTATTGACTGTACTGTGTGACAGAAATGTAAAACATTTCTACAAAAGCCCGGCCATCACACTTTCATCACTAATTCATTGACTGTATTATTTAGCATAATGACATCAATACCAGACGCATATATTTCCATCAGCTGTACCTCAGAGTCAGCGATACAGCAATTCTTCATACACCAAATTCACTTACCTTCTGCATGATATTTTGGTACTTTGTAAAATAGTTTGCAATTGAAAGTCATTAAAATGATTGTATTGTCCTTGTTATCGAATCCAGGAACAATATCAGATCATCTGATCCAGTCCTCCTGATATACTGTACTCTACACTATCATCTATTTCAACACAAAGTGATTACTGGGCACTCTGGCTGTATAACGCTATTTCCTCTGCTAACTCTACAGGGCCAATCTGTAGTCACATGGATGGGGCAAAGCTTTCAGCACACATTCTGTTAACACAATCAAAATGGAAACGTTGTAAATTGTGTTTACTATGTAGGTCAAGACTCTCGCTGTCGAAAAAGGTCATCCTCTCTCATATCGTTGTGTGTGTTATGTGTGTGTGTGTGTCCTTTCATTTATCTCTCTTTCTGTCCATCCACCTGTCCGTCTACACGTCTGCTCATCCGTCTGTGCTTTCTGTAATGGTTCTATATAATCAGTCTGGAAGGCTGAGAAATTGTATTTTACAGCCTCATTTTAGATTAAATAGATTGTGGATAGAATGGAGACTGAAATTAAAAGGCAGAAATGTACCTCTGTTAGGGCCAAATTATAGCAGTAAAACATATTAATATTACATTCCCTTCAATCTATTTTCACATCATTGTCAAATATTATCAGTAGTTCAAATGGCTAGCGATCAAAGCTGTCATGTGATAATGGAGTAGAGTACTTCACCCTCTTCCTGAAGTCACTGAGGTGTGTTGTACCTGGACGGGATCAAAAGTTTTCCCAGCCACAGGAACCAAGCAAACACACACACACACACATACACACACACATACACAAACACACACACATGCCCTGTGGTGTGATTGTCCCAGTGTGAATGTGTGATCTACAGTACTATATGACAGCCTCTCTGTGAACCGATGCAGGTTGGAGGAGTTCTACATCTGAATCTGCACAATTATTTATTTCCTATTTCTGCTTATTAGGGGAGCGACTCTCAGGGCTGGACAGGAGGAGAGTATATACGGTGTGACTACAGGATGTCTGTGTCTGAGACAGACATGGAGAAAAAGAGAGACAGGGTGAGAGTGAGAGAGAGATATGACTCACTAGTTTCATATTTGTGATTATTTCCCCAGTCTCACAATGAAGAAGGGTTTCTTAGAGTGCAAATAGAGGGCAATTAGTTGTTTAAATAGTTTACAGTTTAGAGTATAGTGAGAAATCCAAAGATATTTGCAACAATACTGTCAATGTATAATTTATTATAAATAAAGAATTATATCATTTTTACATTTTATTGATCAAGATTATAAATAAATCTATTCAACATGTATTATAATATTTTCTCTGTTTGTGTCTATTTTATGTAAATGTCACCCAGTGGTGAATTTTTTTTCAAAAGTCCTATTCAGATTTGAGCAATAGAGCTGGAGGCAGGATGAAGGACAAGGGGGAAATCATTTCCCCAATCTTCGAGCAAGTGAAATCTCAAGCGGCCAGACGCCACTTCACAAACAGTATAACGTTACACTGCATTGAACCAGTCTAAGCTATAGTTCTGCTGTACACAGTGCCTTCAGAAAGTATTCAGACCCCTTGACTTTTTCCACATTTTGTTAGGTTACAGCCTTATTAAAAAATGCCCTCATCAATCTACACACAATACCCTTTAATGACTAAGAAAAAACAGGATTTTAGACATTTTTGCACATTTATTAAAAATTAAAAACGGAAATATTATTTTAGATGTAAATTGTATTTGTCACATGTGCCGAAATCAACAAGCCCTTAGCCAACAACGCAGTTTTAAGAAAAATACCTAAATAAAGTAAGAGATAAAAATAACCAACAATTAAAGAGCAGCAGTAAAATAACAATAGCGGGGCTGTATACAGGGGTACTGGTACAGAGTCAATGTGTGGGGGCACCAGTGTCGAGGTAATTGAGGTAGTATGTACAGTACATGTAGGTAGAGTTATTAAAGTGACTATGCATAGATAATAACAGAGAGTAGCAGCAGCGTAGAAGGGGGGTGAGGGGCAATGAAAATAGTCTGGGTAGCTATTTGATTAGATGTTCAGGAGTCTTACGGCTTGGGGGTAGAAGCTGTTTAGAAGCTTGCCATGCGGTAGCAGAGACAACAGTCTATGACTTGGGTTGCTGGAGTCTTTGACAACTGTTTTAAGATGGCCATACCATGGATCATTTAGCTATTTGATTTTAATTTTAGGAGCCCCATTGGTATATACAAAAAAAAAACATTTAAAAAAAATTGAATTTGGCCTTTTTAACTATAGCCTATAGAAATGCATTGAATAAGACATTCATAAATGGCAAAACAGACAGTCAAAAAATAAATGATACGAATAAGGTTTTGAAGGGCCTTTCCTAAGAATGCTCATAAAGGCCTGATTGGTGGAGTGCTCCAGAGATGGTTGTCCTTCTGGAAGGTTCTCCCATCTCCACAGAGGAACTCTAAAGCTCTGTCAGAGTGACCATTGGGTTCCTGTCACTTGCCTTACCAAGACCCTTCTCCTCCGATTGTTCAGTTTGGCTGGGTGCCAGCTCTAGGAAGAGTCTTGGTGGTTCCAAACTTCTTCCATTTAAGAATGATGGAGGTCACTGTGTTCTTAGGGAACTTAAATGATGCAGAATTGTTTTGGTACCCTTCCCCAGATTTGTGCCTCGAATCAATCCTGTCAATGAGCTCTACGGACAATTCCTTCAACCTCATGGCTTGGTTTTTGTTCTGACATGCACTGTGAACTGTGTGACGTTATATAGACAGGCATGTGCCTTTCCAAATCATGTCCAATGAATTGAATTTACCACAAGTGGACTCCAATCAAGTTGTATAAACATCCCAAGGACGATCAATGGAAACAGGATGCACCTGAGCTCAATATAGAGTCTCATAGCAAAGGTTCTGAATACTTATGTAAATAAGTAAATAACGTATTTTTTATACATTTGCAAAAAATTATAAAACCTGCTTTCACTTAGTCATTTTGGGGTATTGTGAGTAGATTGCTGAGGATTTTTAATTTATTTAATCCATTCTAGAATAAGGCTGTAACGTCAGAAAACGTGGAAAAGGTCAAGTGGTCTGAATACTTTCCAAAGGCACTGTATATTCAAATCCTTAAGAGTCTATTGACGCACCGGTGTGTTAATCTAAGTAACATAATACAAAAATCTCCATCAAAATCTGTGAGTTTTTGCATGGGCTGCGTCTAAATCCGCCTATGTCAGCCTTACGCATCTGCGGTGGAAGGCGACAGAGCTACAGAGTTATTTGTCAGACGATGAGACATCCAGAAAATCGGTCTTCTCACGAAAATGGCTGTAAAGTCAAGCCCCACGGGACTCGGCACACTGTACCGACTTCAGACAACTTCTGTCTGTAGCATCCAATGCTCTAAGACACCCACAGGTGTCACAGGACTTGTTTGAAGGTAACCGGTATGGATTTTTTTTTTAAATGAATGGAAGTGTGAAGGTAGTTTTGTGTCAACAAAGGAAAAGGGGTTAAATATGTGTCCAAAGACTCAAATATTTCCTGAGCTTTCTTAGATCCCCTAGATTTAGGAAAGACACTTAGAAACCTTATTTCTTATCATTTATTTTTTGACGGTCTGTTTTGCCATTTATGAATGTGTTATTCAATGCATTTCTATGGGCTATAGTAGAAAAGGCCAAATTGAAAAAAAGTTTTTTTATACCAAAGGGGCTCCTAAAATTCAAATCAAATAGCTAAATGATCAATGGTAAGGCCATTTTAAAATGTTAGCTTAGTGGAACCCCCCTACCCCCCCATAGACTTTTAGAGGTTAAATACGTACTGTACCTGCCCAGAGTATCCAGTTTCACTAGTAGCTAGCTAATTTGTCATACTATAGCTTTTGTTTTGGCCGTGTTGGCTACAGTGTACTAGTTGGCTAGCTAACTGCTAGCACGTGTTACAGAGAGTGTCCACTGATCCACGTTGAACATGGTAGGAGTGATGAAGCCGTTCCTTTTCAATGGAGGGAAGTGAAGTAGACTGGGGGACCGTTGGCTGATGCGAGCATGGACGAGGGAGCATAAACAGCGCGGACCTGAGTTGGGGAGAGCTGATCTCCATGCAAATACTTTGCAATATCGTGGTGTGCTTGATCTATTAAAGTTCACTATATCTACTGGATTGGTTGTTGACACCTAGCACTATCCAGTTTGCGAGCTAGCTTGCTAGTACCCACACAAGGGTGAGGCTAGTGTGGCTATCTATATAGTTAAAGATGCATTCCGGGATCTTAGCACATATCATACGCATTGGATGACACAATTGAGCACAATCCGTTCAGGCTTCTGAGAACTACTTCCAAAACTATGGCTTGAAGTATACAATAGTTCTGGAGCATTACTTTAACACAAGCTGAGGACAGGTGACATCACTTTCACCAACTGGTGGAGACATTGGGTGCTTTCCTCTGCCCAGGTGTTGCTGATGCATGCTAGATCTTACAACACCTGGATAGCTGTTTTATGTATCAGCTAACCACATCTTAAGTTATAGCAATCTGTTGCCCGACAGCATAGTAGATTATGTAACACGCAACCGTTGGTTGATGCATGCAACGTCTGAGCAGGGGAATGCGACCATTCATTGAATTTATGCCTCTGGGACTGGTTGTGAGTAAACATTTTCATTCATCACTATTAGAATGTATTATTCAATTAACTGGTGTGTTAGTTCTCTTTATGGAGGGGTAACATATTAAGTGTTGTGGGGAAGTCCAAACTCAACCAGTCTACATTTCTATTAAAGCCAAGTTATCTTTTTAATCACTATAGGCCTGCCTAGTACTGACTCTAGGGCATGGGTTCTTTGTCTCATCTAATCTATGAAGATGATCCTCTTTGTGCCAGTCAGTATGTTGAGTGTTTAGTGGAGTAGAGAGAGTTGTGCCTGGACTGGATTCTGAAAATGACTCCTGACACATCTCTGCCAAAACCACATGCCCCTCACTCAGCCTCAGAATGGATATGGAAAAGACTAATCAGGAATTAATCCAGTTTCATCCATGTGGCAAAGATATTCTATTTACAACACATTTTATGGCCTTTTATCCAGTTAATGAGATTTCAAATAAATGTGAAGTGAACTGCATTTAGATTGCTATTCAGCCTGGGACTGAGCCTGATACATTCCTCCTCATGACAGAATATCTATTACGGGCAAAAAGGCTTCATTGAATTGTAAGGTTCTTTGGGGAAGCGATAATAGACAGGTCCTGGTGAGGAGGCAGAGACAGACATTCCATTTCTAGGAAAATTAGTGAGAGAGTGAGAGCAGAGAGGAAATATAGCATGAGTGTGAGAGGTTCTGAAAGGAGGAGAGTAACGGAGACATGGGTCCTGTACATACTCTCACCAGTGGTGGGAAAAGTAGGGTACAGTAATTCACATAAAGACCACAAGATGTCCCCAAATAGTTTTCTCAACACTTCCCCTGTCACTGCTGTCACTGCTCTTGCTCAACCAAAAATGTCCTGATTTGATTTGATTTGATTTGAGATATTTCAACAAAATTATTTTGTGATAAATTTATCACCATTTTTTTTTATTTTGAAAAAGTTGTAGATATATTTCAATTGAAGTTAGATCTATAATTGTTTTTTAAATATACAAGTAGAAAGCCTTAAAATAAATAATCCACTTGTTTAGAGAGAAAAATATGGATTTAAAAAAAAAAGTAGCAATATACTGGATGAGTGTGTTCATCCACCTACTAGGGGGTAACTGGCCCCTGTGGGCTAGTTACCTCTTTATGGTTATGAATGTGTTTCTACCTGTTATTTAGACATTGACTAGCCCAGTTAGCACTAGTTAAAGCTAAATTTCTAGCTAGCAACTTCACTAGCAGTAAATGCAAGCCAGCTAGCTAGTTAGCATAAGCTGGTAGGAGTACTAGATAGAAACCTTTCTACCAGATTGCTTGAGGTAAAATACTTTAAAAAGATAATGTAACTTAGTTGCAGTTGTAAATGTTTCCACTAGTAACTGATAGCTTTACAGTTAATTTTACATTATTGCCTTTTAGCTATTTTACACAGCATTTTTTGCTGGATCGCTACGTTTTTAAGTGACAGCATCTCCTCCTGTTTCCAGTCACAGGTGTGAGCGATGCAGGAGGTGGGCTTATGAGTTGTGCTTCAATTTTTCTGTGGATAGCTTTGTTTGTGACCTATGTACAAATTACAATGGTGCAATAGAAGAGCATAATAGAGTTGCCACATCAATGCTACACTGAGTTAATTAGTTAAGTTATTCTTATTAAATACTATATTCCAATGTTATTTAATGTTATTAGTTATATTCCATTCCAATATTGTATTCCAAATAATATTTTTTTTAAATAAATTAAAAACAACTATTTAAAACCTTTTGCTCCTGAATGTCATTTTAAAGACTGCTGGGATTTCAAATCTTGTATTATTCAAATCATATTTAGTGCAATTGCACATACTGTAATGGATTGTCTGGAAAAGGAACAACAATGAATGAACAAAGAAAATGTATGTGCTGGTGAATTAAAAATAGGGACTTTACATCAAATCTCCTCATAGTGCAGATATTAATGGTGATGTATGCTATACCCGACCCCCCACTATATTTTATTTAAATCATTTTAATTAGACAACCAGACCTAGCTTTTTAGTATTACTTACTAAAGAATTTGCAAATAAAACAGATTAAATTGATTTTGAACACAATTGTGTAAAACCATATGCTATAATCTTAACTGGCACCCTAACATTTCATGAAATAACAAAAAAAAGTGTCAACTCACCCAGTAAAATACTGCTTGAGTACAATTCTAAAAAGTATTTAGTTTAAAATGTACTTTAAGTATCAAAAGTAAATGTAATTGCTAAAATATACTTAAGTACAGAAGTGAATGTAAAAATATAAATCATTTCAAATTGCTTATATTAAGAAAAAATGGATGGCAAAATGTTCTCGTTTTTTTTTTAAATGGAAGGATAGCCAGGGGCACGCTCCAACACTCAGACATCATTTACAAACATTTGTGTTTATTGAGTCCGCCAGATCATAGGCAGCAGGGATGACCAAGGATTATCTCTTGATAAGTGCATGAATTGGACAATTTTCCTGTCCTGCTAACCCTTCAAAATGTAGTCATTTTGGTTGTCAGGGAGTGAAAAGTACATTCATTTCTTTAGAAATGTAATGAAGTAAAAGTAAAAGTTGTCCAAAATATAAATAGTAAAGTAAATTAAAGATACCCCAAAAAACTTCTTAAGTACTACTTTGAATTATTTTTACTTAAGTACTTTACACCATTGACTCTCATAAACAGTGAGACCAATTGTCTCTGCTGTGGTCGAAAAACACACACACACACACACAAACCGGTCTCTGCCAGTATGAAATATAGTGAGATGTGAGGTGAGATAACGCTTCCAGCATGGGGAGGACTAAAGGAATACCAATATGTTTTAAAGGAGGCCTGGGTAAGGACAAAATGTCACAAATGTTCCAAATTCAATTAATTATTTCTCAATTATGCTTTTTAGATATAAATGTCAGATATATGTAAACAATCCTTCTTCCAAAGGACCCTTCTATGGTTTAAATTTCGTTAAAATCTCAAAAATCCTGATCTTGTTTTGTTCAAGTTTAGTGAAGAATCACCCTTATGACTTTAGTGACGAATCACCCTTTCTTACATTCATTTATTAATATTGACAAATATGAACATGAATATAGAAAATATAAAATTTTTGATTTGGCTTTTTTTTTTATATACAATACCAGTCAAAAGTTGGCACACACCTACTCATTCAAGGGTGTTTATTTGTTTCAACTATTTTCTACATTGTAGAATAATGTTGAACACATCAGAACTATGACATTTCACATATGGAATCATGTAGTAACCAAAAAAGTGTTAAACAAACCAAAATATATTTTAGATGAGATTCTTCAAAGTAGCCAAAGTAGACAATTTGCCTTGATGACAACTTTGCACAGTTTTGGTATTCTCTCAACCAGCTTCACCTGGAATGCTTTTCCAACAGTCTTGAAGGAGTTCCCACATATGCTGAGCACTTGTTGGCTGCTTTTCCTTCACTCTATGGTCCGACTCATCCCAAACCATCTCTATTGGATTGAGGTCAGGGGATTGTGGAGGCAAGGACATCTGATGTAGCACTCTCCTTCTTTATCAAATAGCCCTTGAAAAACAAATGATAGTCCCACTAAGCACAAACCAGATGGGATGGTGTATCGCTGCAGAATGCTGTGGTAGCCATGCTGGTTAAGTGTGCCTTGAATTCTGAATAAATCACTGACACTGTCACCAGCAAAGCACCCCCACACCATCACACCTCCTCCTCCATGCTTCACGGTCGGAACTACACCTGTGTCTGCGTCTCACAAAGACATGGCGGTTGGAATCAAAAATCTCAAATTTGGACTCATCAGACCAAAGGACAGATTTCCGCCGGTCTAATGTCCATTGGTCGTGTTTTTTGAACCAAACAAGTCTCTTCTTATTGTTGTCCTTTAGTAGTCGTTTCTTTGCAGCAATTCAACCATGAAGGCCTGATTCACGCATTCTCCTCTGAACAGTTGATGTTGTGATGTCTCTGTTACATTTAGGCTGCAATTTCTGAGGCTGGTAACAATAATGAACTTGTCCTCTGCAGCAGAGGTAACTCTGGGTCTTCCTTTCCTGTGGCGATTCTCATGAGATCCAGTTTCATCATAGCACTTGATGTTTTTTGCAACTGCACTTGAAGAAACTTTCAACGTTCTTGAAATTGTCCAGATTTACTGACCTTCATGTCTTAAAGTAATGATGGACTGTCGTTTCTATTTCCTTATTTGAGCTGTTCTTGCCATAATATGGACTTGTTCTTTTACCAAATAGGGCTATCTTCTGTATACCACCCCTACCTTGTCACAACACAACTGATTGGCTGAAATGCATTAAGGAAAGAAATTCCACAAGTTTACTTTTAACAAGACACACCTGTTAATTGAAATGCATTCCAGGTGACTACCTCATGAAGCTGGTTGAGAGATTGTCAAGAGTGTGCATATCTGTGATCAAGGCAAATGGTGGCTACTTTGAAGTATTTCAAATATAAAACATAATTGTTCTTTTTTTTACACTTTTTTTGGTACTACATGATTCTGTACAATACGTGTTATTTCATAGTGTTGATGTCTTCACTATTGTTCTATAATGTAGAAAATAGTTTTTGAAAAAGTAATGAAAAACTGTTCGAACTTTGGACTGGTACTGTATATTCAGTGGCTTGCGTAAGTATTCACCCCCTTGGCATTTTTCCTATTTTGTTGCCTTACAACCTGGAATTAAAATAGATTTTGAGGGGGGTTGTATCATTTGATTCATACAACATGCCTACCACTTTGAAGATGCAAACTATTTTTTATTCTGAAACAAACAAGAAATAAAACAAAAAACTGAAAACTTGAGCATGAGTAACTATTCACCCCCCCAAAGTCAATACTTTGTAGAACCACCTTTTGCAGCAATTACAGCTGCAAGTCTCTTGGGGTATGTCTCTATAAGCTTGGCACATCTAGCCACTGGGATTTTTGCCCATTCTTCAAAGCAAAACTGCTCCAGCTCCTTCAAGTTGGATGGATTCCGCTGGTGTAAAGCAAACTTTAAGTCATACCATAGATTCTCAATTGGATTGAGATCTGGGCTTTGACTAGACCATTCCAAGACATTTAAATGTTTCCCCTTAAACCACTCGAGTGTTGCTTTAGCAGTATGCTTTGGGTCATTGTCCTGCTGGAAGTTGATCCTCCGTCCCAGTCTTGAATCTCTGGAAGACTGAAACAGGTTTCACTCAAGAATTTCCCTGTATTTAGCGCCAACCATCATTCCTTCAATTCTGACCAGTTTCCCAGTCCCTGCCAATGAAAAACATCCCCACAACATGATGCTGCCACCACCATGCTTCACTGTGGGGATGATTTTCTCAAGGTGATGAGAGGTGTTGGGTTTGTACAAGACATAGTGTTTTCTTGATGGCCAAAAAGCTCAATTTGAGTCTCATCTGACCAGAATACCTTCTTCCATATATTTGGGTAGTCTCCCACATGCCTTTTGGCGAACACCAAACGAGTTGCTTATGTTTTTCTTTAAGCAATGGCTTTTTTTCTAGCCACTCTTCCGTAAGCCCAGCTCTGCGGAGTGTATGGCTTAAAGTGGTTCTATGGACAGATACTCCAAGCTTTGCAGCTCCTTCAGGGTTATCTTTGGTCTCTTTGTTGCCTCTGATTAATGCCCTCCTTGCCTGGTCCGTGAGTTCTGGTGGGCGGCCCTCTCTTGGCAGGTTTGTTATGGTGCCATATTCTTTAAATCTTTTAATAACGGATTTAATGATGCTCCGTGGGATGTTCAAAGTTTCGGATATTTTTTTATAACCCAACCCTGATCTGTACTTCTTCACAAATGTGTCCCTGACCTGTTTGGAGAGCTCCTTGGCCTTCATGGTGCCGCTTGCTTGGTGGTGCTGCTTACTTAGTGGTGTTGCAGACTCTGGGGCCTTTCAGAACAGGAGCATATATACTGAGATAATGTGACACTTAGATTGCACACAATTTGACTTTATTTAACTAATTATGTGACTTCTGAAGGTAATTGGTTGCACAGATCTTATTTAGGGGCTACACAGCAAAGGGGGTGAATGCACGCACCACTTTTCCGTTTAAATGTGCAAAAAAAAGTTATTTCTTTCATTTCACTTCACCAGTTTGGACTATTTTGTGTATGTCCATTTCATGAAATCCCCCCAAAAATCTATTTAAATGACAGGTTGTAATGCAACAAAATAGCAAAACACGCCAAGGGGGATGAAAACTTTTCCAAGGCACTGTATATATTGTTGAACATAATATACTCTGCGGGCATATTAAAGTTCCAGATTGGGATCTCTGCTAGTTTTAAAGGTAAGGCCCATTTTATACAGAGATTTTGGCATAGTAGGCAATGTAACCAATCACAGCCCTCCTTACTTGTATCATAGCACATCCTGTAAATTACCAGCAGAGGGTGACCATTTTGAATCCATTTTCACATTCACTCTGTTGGTAATGATTACAAATCAGATCATAACTCTAAAAGTAGCAGAGATCCCACTCTGAAACGTTGGTATGTCCATAGAGTATATTATTTTAAACAATATACTGACAAATGAGCAAAATATATTATTGTAAGAATTTTGTTGTTGAATTCAAAATACTACACATATTATGGAGAAAGCATGAAAGCTTCATATGACACCAATGTTAGTTTGTACTGTAGCACCTACAGATGATACATTACGGAGTCAGCAGCAATCAGCAGTAGAAACAATAATAAAGCGTTTTGGTAAAAAGCTGAGGGATGGGGCTGGAGAAATGTAACCACTTTCAAATTCATAGACAGAGCTACTGTAAGGATGCAAGGACTGACCATCCATGAAATCAACATTATGGTTTAAACCATGTTTTGAAGCAAGTATGTAGTGTTAGTATATATTTCATTTGATTAGAACAAGCTTGTATTTTGGTTTTGATGGCAGCTCATGAGGCATATATAACTCATACTACTCAAAAATCAATTTTGTCTCTACAAATTCAACAATTGATTCAGCAGCTGCTGATTGCACCTTTATAGGAGGCCTGGGTAAGGCCAAAATGTCACAAATATTCCAACTTCAATTAATCATTTCTCAATTATGCTTTAAGATAGAAATCTCAAATATACATCAACAATCCTTTCTCCAAAGAACCCTTCTATGGATTACATTTTGTGAAAATCCACAAAATCATGATCTTGTTTTGTTCTACTTTTGTGAAGAATCCCCCCTAAGGTTCAGATTAGGACGGCATCGAAGACGGGATGGAGGACAGGATGGAGGAAAAGAAGACAGGAGGGATACTGGTGGCTCCAGGGGCCCTGGTACATCAAACAGTGACAGGCTGAGGGGCTGGAGGCCCTGGGATCCTGGCTGTGAGTCTACAGGGGTCTGGGGTATGAGTAAATGGGGGTCTAGAGGGGGCTGACACCAGAAAGACATGCCAAGACCTGGTTATTCTCTTTTCATCCTCTGCAAATTTACAATTCCAAAGAGGGGAAGATTATTAAAGTATGGCATTGATGTCCGTAGATGTTCATTATGTTGGGAGATACTTGGGGGAGACCTGGAATATGTGTTATTCTGTGACCATGTTCTATCATCCATCCTCCATCTTCCTCTCCTCCTGTCCATTCTGTCCCTCACCTCCTTCTCTTCCTCTTCCTGGAGACGACCTCGTGCCCTTCTCTGGCGAAGTGTCCGTTCTCCTCTTTCTTCCTCTCTAGCTGTGAACGGAGGCACAGGGGTGCTGTTGAGTGAGTGAGTGAGTGTGTGTGTGAGAGAGAGAGGGAGAGAAAGAGAGAGTAGGCACAGGGGTGCTGTTCTACGTGTCTGCCCAAGTTCAGGAGGCTGATGGAAGCTGGCTTCCGTGGCTGAAACTAATACCATCAGATTCCACTGTGGCCTGAGGATGACCGGAGCTGTGACATTTTGATGTCTCCGTGTGTCTGTGTGTGTGTGTGTTTGTGTGAGCATGTGCCTGCGTGCGTGTGTGTATGTGCGTGTGCCTGCATTTGTGCATGTGCGTGTATGTGTGATATTTTGATGTCACAGCTGCCACAGTTGTACTTCTTAAGTTTCGTATTGGAGTAGCAGCCATAAATACTGGCTGGACACTAGAACATTGGGACAGCTGGTTTTCCCATGCAGGGAAATTCTTCACCTAATGGTTTTAGGGTCTTTAGTTGTTCCGTCTGAGGAAGACTACTGGTGACAAACGGGGAAGAGAGCAGAGATGCTGGAAAGCTCACGCTGAGCAGGAGAGAAGAGAAGGATCCGGAATATATCATGGTGATGGGTGGCACATCACTGGCCTAATTCCACAGTGTCATAAGCTACTTGCAATGTGGAAAAAGGCATGGCGTCGGTCTGAGCATTGTGTCTGTATTGCAGTACTCTTTGTGGTTATGAAAAGCTCTTTAAAATAATATGATTATATTTCCTCTCTCATATCTACAATGTAAAACAAATTCAAATTGTTTGCTAGGTTTATAGAATAGACTACTGCTCTTTTGCTGTTCTAACTCACCAGCTAAATTCTGTTGAGCAGCTGATTAGTAGAATCGTGCATGTTACAGCAGGGCTGGAGAAAAAACCTGCACACCCAGTATTTCACCAGGAGAAGTTTTGGCCACCTTCAACAGTAGAACCAGTACGTACCTGTGCAGTTGGGGAGGATGGGGTGTTGGGTGGGTTAAGGTGTGAGTTGTCTGGCTGTTGTTAAATGGTATGTGAGGACACAGTCACACCTGCTCCCCTACTTTCTTCAACACTCACTCCTGGCCTGGGGACACACAGGTGACAGATAGGAATGACCAACAGACAGGTAACAGATCATTCATTGACAGGTAAGTAAAGGGTTTTAACCATTTCCATTACCAGTTCAGAGTACACTGTAATGGAAAACTGTTATAGACATGGTAATTAGGTATTAGGTATTATCAACAGTAAAAAACAATAAATATATTGTCAAATTAGGGTACGTTGTGGCAAATTGCTTTATTTCAAATGGTACTGTAATTCCACCACACTGAATTCAGTACTGTCTTTAGAGCGCCAAAAACATGTTGACCACTAGGGGTGCATGTTATTGTTGTTTATTAACATATTTGGATGTGTGCCTTGTAAGAGGCTATATTCTTGCACCGGTGTGTGAGAATGCTCTACCAATTTAGCTGTTGTGGTTATAATGCCCCATCAATTTAAAATGTAAAGGGGATAGATTGGGGCAGCAGCAAACCTTAAATGGTTGAATATTTGACCATGTCATTTTGGTCTGTTCTGCCCTGTAGTCACTGCTAGTGTTAAAGCATTTGTTAAGCCCTCTAGTGCAAGTGATATAAAGCAAAAATATTCATTCATATGCTTAAAAGTATAAACACTTTACCTAGCAGCCGACCTGCTTGCACCAATCCCTTTTAGTTACAGTAAAATGCTGTAAAATAGAAACGTCTCCCCTCAATGAATTTCATTCATTCTGATTACGGTTGCATTTACTTTTTTACAGTATAATACAGTATATTTGACTGGTATTGTATGTCATTACACACCACTTTGCTTTGATACTGTATTTTTACTACAGTAGGTGTACTGTAAAATGAAAGACGTGCCACCGAGCTGCCTGTAAGTTACTGTCAAATTCATGGCAACCCCTTTACAGTGTAGACTATAATGGCATATTCCCCTGAAACTGTTAGAATGGCCAACCACGATGAATTGCTAAGTCTATCATGACACAAGGCGAGACCCAGATGCAGACACAGGAGGCAGATGGTTGGAGTCTTACAGTATTTATAAATCCAATAGGGGAAGGCAAGAGAAGGGTCGTGGACAGGCAAAAGGGTCAAAACCAAAGGTATCGAAGGGCAGGCAGAATTAAGGTCAGGGCAGGCAGGATGATCAGGCAGGTGGGAAAGTAGTCCAGTCAGGCAGGGGTCAGGAAGAACCGGGAAGACTAGCAAAAAGAGAATCGCAAAAGGAGTACGGGAAAAACACTCTGGTTGACTTGACTAACATACAAGGCGAGGGTCCGCTTGTCGACGATATATGGAGTTGGTCTTGAGAATAGTCGCCCAGGCTCTTCTCCAGGTACGTCGACAGTGGCGGAGAAACATCTGGGCTGAGGGTGCGCTGACTTCCTGATCTTGTTCAGCGAAGAATGGAGGCTGATACCCCATGGAGCACTTGAAAGGGGAGAGTCCTGTGGCAGAACTGGGAAGAGTGTTCCGATCATTCTCCACCCAGACCAGTTGATGGCTCCAGGTAGTGGGGTTTGTTTGGTTGGTTGGCTCGTTCCGACTGACAGTTAGTTTGGGGATGGAATCCGGATGACAGGCTGGCCGATGACCCAATAAGGGTGCAGAATGACTTCCAGAACTGAGGACCTCGATCGGAGACCATGTCTACCGGGAGTCTATGGATCCGGAGGACATGCTGCACCATAAGCTGGGCCATCTCCTTGGCTGAAGATAGTTTGGGGAGAGGGATGAAATAGGCGGCCTTGGAGAACCGGTTGAATACCATCAGAATGACATTGTTGCCATTAGGCGGAGGGAGCCCAATGACAAAGTCCAACGATATATGAGACCAGGGACGATGAGGAACCGGTAGTGGCTGCAGGAGTCCAGAAGGAGCAAGCCGTGTTCTCTTGTTTTGAGCACACACAGTGCATCCGGTGACGAAGGCAGAGACGTCAGGGACCATTGTGGGCCACCAGTAACATTGTCGAAGGAAGACTAGTATACGACGGGACCCTGGATGACAGGTCAGCCTGGAGGAATGAACCCATTCCAGCACCAGGGACCGGACTGGATTAGGTTAGCTGGGCCCCCTTCAGGTCCAGGCTGGGAGCGTTGTGCCTCGTGACCAGGTTCTCAATACCCCAATCCACAGTGACAGCAAGGCATGAGGTAGGGAGAATGGTTTCAGAGGTTGAGGGTGTGGCAGAGGAACTGTATAGGTGGGAGAGAGCATCAGGCTTCACATCTTTAGACCCAGGATGGTAGGAAATTGTAAAGTTGAATCTGGTAAACAGGAGGGAACACCGGGCCTGCCTTGAGTTGAGGCGCTTGGCTGAACAGAGCTATTCCAGGTTTTTATGGTCTTTCCAGACCAGGAATGGCTGTTCTACTCCTTCCAGCCAGTGCCTCCACTCCTCCAACGCCATCATCACCGCCAGGATTTCTCGGTTGCCAACATCATAGTTCCTATCTGCAGGATTGAGACAATGGGACAGGAAGGCACAGGGATAAAGCTTCTGATCCTGGGCGTATCACTGAGACAGGGTGGCCCCCACTCCAACATCCGAAGCATCCACTTCCACCACAAATTGACGCGAGGGGTCCAGATGGATGAGGATGGGTGCTGGAATGAACCGATGCTTCAGGTCCATATAGGCTTTGTGGACCGCTGGAGACCATTTGAACGGTACCTTGTGGGAGGTGAGTGCCGAGAGGGGGGCCACCATGGTGCTGTAATCCCTAATGAAACGGTGGTAGAAGTTTGCAAAACCAAGAAACCGTTGCAATTGCACCCTGGACGATGGTTGAAGCCAATCCACCACTGCTTTCACCTTCCCAGGATCCATCTGAACATTGCCCTCAGCAATGACATATCCCATAAAGGTGATAGAAGAGCGGTGGAACTCACACTTCTCGGCTTTCACAAACAATTGGTTCTCCACGAGACACTGAAGGACCTGTCTGACATGGAGTACATGTTCTTGGGCAGATCGGGAAAAAAACAGGATGTGATCCAGACCGGTTTAGCATGTCCCGAAGCATATCATTGACCAAAGCCTGGAATACAGAGGGGGCATTGGTGAGTCCAAATGGCATGACCTGGTACTCATAATGTGTGTTGAAGGCTGTCTTCCACTCATCCCCCCTCACAAAGCCGAACCAGGTGGTAGGCATTCCGAAGGTCCAACTTGGAATACATGGTAGCCCCCTGGAAAGGTTCAAATGCTGAGGAGAGGTAGGGGGTAACACTTTTTTGACAGAGATATCGTTAAGTCCCGGTAGTCAATGCACGTGCACAGGGTCTTGTCCTTCTTCTCCACAAAGAAAAACCCTATGCCGGTAGGAGATGCAGAAGGACAGACAGCCCCAGTGGCCAGAGACCCCTCTATGTACTCCTCCTTAGCTTTGGTCTCTGGTCCGGACAGAGAATACAACCGACCCCGAGGTGGTGTAGTGCCTGGGAGAATTTCAATGGCACAATCATAAGGGCGGTGCGGGGGAAGGGAAGTAGCACGTGCCTTACTGACCACTTCCAGGAGGTGATGGTACTCAGTGGGAACGGCAGAGACATCCACAGTCTTGCTAGCATCCTGAGGAGTACGACTTGGGGAAGGCTGTGCTGCTTGAATGCAGTGGGAATGGCAAAAAGGACTCCAACCCAGGATGGAGATTGTGGTCCAGTCAATCACAGGATTGTGCTTTTGGAGCCGGGAAAATCCCAAAACAATCGCAACATGGGGAGATGCAATGAGGAGGAACTCTATGGTCTCAGTGTGGCTACCAGAAATCCGTAATTGAACAGGCACAGTACTATGGGTGACTTCCCCTATGGAGAGGCCGTCCAGTGCCATAGCATCCTTGGGCACAGAGAGAGGCTGAGTGGGAGTACCAAGCTCCGAAGCAATAGTGGCATCCTTAAGCCCACAGGCAATGAGCACTCGGAGAGACTTGAATTGGTCGCCACACAGCACAAGTGCAAGAAGGGGTGTGTGGGTGATGGGAATCAGGGAACTCCCAATCTGACTCACCATAGTGCTGGTACCCACTAGAGAGAAGGGTTTCCTAATAGGACAGGTAGCTAGCTATAAAATGTCCTGCCCCTCCACAGTACAGACAACAGTTATTATTCATCCTCCGTGAGCGCTCCCAAACTGATAGCCTAGTTCTTCCCAACTGCATAGGCTCAGGAGCATCCAACTCACCCGTCGTAGATTCACGAGAGAGCTTGGGTGACTTCAACTCCTCTCGGAAGAGATGTTTTCGGAAACTTCCGGATTCCATAGGAGGTGAATGTGCCATATCTGGTGCACAAGTGTGCCCGAGACCAGACATCCTCTCACTCTTGCGTTCCCTTAAGCGTCCATCAATTTTAAATGGTTAAGGCGGTAAGAGAGTCAATGTCCACCGGCAGTTCCCGAGCAGCTAGCTCATCCTTTACCTCAGATAATCCGTGAAGAAAAGTATCGAAAAGAGACTCCGGATTCCAGGCACTCTCGGCGGCCAGCGTGCAAAAGTCCACCGTGTAGTCTGCCACACTATGGGAGTTTTGACATAAGTCAAGCAGTTTGCTGGCCGCCTTTCTCCTGGATACAGGACACTCAAAAACTTCTCACCTCTGCCATGAATTCCTCCAAATGACCGCAAATGGCAGATTGTTGTTCCCAAACTGCCGTAGCCCAGGAGAGAGCCCTTCCCGACATTAGCGTAATTATATACACTATCTTCGATCGGTCTGAATAAAACTGTAACGGGATTGGTCCTCCTCTGACGAGGAGTATGAGAGATCGGACCAATATGCAGCGTGATACATGTTCGTCATGTTTTAATGAACAAAATCACTGAACATGAAAATGCAAAATAACAAATCGAAAGACAAAAACGAAAACCCGAAACAGTTCCGTGTGGAACACACAGACACAGAAAACAATCACCCACCAAACACTGGTGGGAAAAGGATACCTAAGTATGATTCTCAATCAGAGACAACTAATGACACCTGCCTCTGATTGAGAACCATACCAGGCCAAACACAAAATACAACATAGAAAAACAAACATAGACCGCCCACCCCAACTCACGCCCTGACCATACTAAAACAAAGACAAAACAAAGGAACTAAGGTCAGAATGCAAGAAAGAAAACCCCAGCAGGTACTAGGCTGCCATGAACTCACCACAGATAGGGGGAAAAAAATACTGGGTAATTGGGGTTTTTCAGAGGTAGCAGACAGTCTCAGCTAACTCCCTGATTTGCTCCGTAATAGCCTTTAACCCTTGGTTAAAGGTTGTGGTGTTCCGTCAAGGAACTGGGCCCTTCCAAAAGGCCCAGTAGCAACTCCTGATGTCTCCCAATGGTGGCTCCCTGCAGGGAGACAGCATGGCGGTGCTGGTCCAAGTCTGCTGGGTCTGTCATGGCCAGTTTGTACTATCATGACACAAGGCGAGACCCAGATGCAGACACAGGAAGCAGATGGTTGGAGTCTTACAATATGTATTTATCCAATAGGGGAAGGCAAGAGAAGGGTCGTGGACAGGCAAAAGGGTCAAAACCAGGTCAGTGTCCAAAAGGTACCGAAGGGCAGGCAGAAACAAGGTCAGGGCAGGCAGGTGGGAAAGTAATCCAGAGTCAAGCAGGGGTCAAAACCAGGAAGACTAACAACAAGAGAATAACAAAAGGAGTACAGGAAAAACACGCTGGTTGACTAAACAAACCAGACGAACTGGCACAGAGAGACAGGAAACACAGGGATAAATACACTGGGGGAAATAAGCGACACCTGGAGGGGGTGGAGACAATCACAGGAACAGGTGAAACAGATCAGGGCTTGACAAAGTCGGGATAGAGGATTGTGTCCGTTTCTTTTTTAATATTTTTTTTATGAGGATTGTGTCTGCTTCCATGCTACTTTGGTCTGCTTTGTGTGGTTTGTTTGGTGTTGTGCCATCCTCAGACAGGTGTTGCATCAGACATTCATGCCAAGAGAGAGATAGAGAAAGGAGGTGAAGGAAATAGGGGGATAGAGATATAGTTCCCATGCACAAGTGACTGATCTCTCCTCTCCTTCAGGGCCTGGGCCCTCTCTCCATCCCTTTGGGTGTCTCTGACAGTCAGCTCCTGTGACATCTGTTTGCCAACAACTCCCAGGCAAACACTGATCACTCACTCCTCTACTGTCCAAATATTTTAGACTGTTTCATATCAAACCTGAGTCTTTCTAACTCCACAACATCATTAATTCATACAGGCCATAAATGATTCTCCGAGATATGAGCTTCAGTCACGTAAGGCTAGTCTGGAGGCTGGGGCTAGTAGCCTACTGTACGCAGAGAGAGAGATATAGATGAGGAGAGAGAGACAGAGATCTGGGCAGGGTGCTGTATGTTTATTACAGTAACAGTTACATATACATATATCTCCTCAGTCACGTAAGGCTAGTCTGGAGGCTGGGGCTAGTAGCCTACTGTACGCAGAGAGAGAGATATAGATGAGGAGAGAGAGACAGAGATCTGGGCAGGGTGCTGTATGTTTATTACAGGAACAGTTACATATACATATATCTCCTCATTTCTTTGTAAATTATACTGGAAACAGAATCATTTACAGCCTTACTTGTTCATCATGTGGTGATAAAACCATGCATTGATAGGTGTAGTATAATACAGCTGGTATACTGTACCTGTTTGTAACAGGGATTCTATTTCACATCTTTTCAATCCCAGGGAAGCTGTAAACACCAGTGTGTTATCCAGTCAGCAGATGCTTTCCTTATCTGGACAGAGACTGACTATGAACATCCATTGGTTTGTATAGGGTTTTTGTGTCTTTTTATTCATGTTTTTCTGTGCATTTGTGGTAAAGGCTATAGAACCGGAGAATGACTGGAAAGGCCACTGTTCCGTTTTGTTGTTCTTTATAAAATGTCCTTGGTCTCATGTCCTTTATATTAATCAAAGAAATTACCCACTATTATGCAACATTGGAAATAATAATTTTATAATGTATTTAAATTGAGACTTAACTGGCTGGTGAAAAACACAGACATTTCCTGGTGAAAAACACAGACATTTCCAAATGATCTGCAGTAAAGCATTTTTCAAAAGTAATTCTCTTTTAATGACCCACATAAATTCTATTTCTTACTCTGTCTTTCAGATCTTTCACTATATCTCTTTTTAACAATCACGCTCAAATTATAATGAGTGAAAGAACATTTAGGAAAACAGTTATTTTATTTTTCTTCTTTGATCAAACTTAGCTGTTGAAGGAGATGCCTAAGGCAATTTCACTCAAAACCCAGCAACACTAAACAGACACATGAAACAGGAAACATTGCTTTAGTTATTTATTGAAATATAAAAGTGAATAATTATGAAATAATATTATTTCATAAAATGATGTTTACCTGTGTAAATTGTCCATTTCCATTTTACAACCCCCTGTTTGAAACTCCTATCCTACGAGCACTGGTGTGAACCAGCAGCCTGTTTATGTTGTGTAGTGAGGGATATGTCATGTTAGAAGATAGTTATGTTTGTTGTTAAAAACCAAGCTAGTCTCACCACACTGACATGAAAGCCTTTTCCCAGCCAGGGGTCTGAGTGCAGGGTCAGGGCTCCGGGTGAGAATTAGACGGGGACTGGAGGGTCCCACACAACACCAAGGGTTGAAACCACAACACTGGATTCCACTTTGTCAGCTTGTGTGGATAATGGTAGTCATAAAAACAACAATCATCTTTTAATATTAAATAGCTAAATAAAATAAAAAATATAGTATTAATTGATTGGTGAATAAGATAATAATAATACCTCTTAATATATTTAAACCTGCACTCTATAATTGAACTGAATATATACTCCCACTCAGATATTATTGTGTCTCGTAGAAATGGGATATGTTGGGGAAGTCTGAGATGTTAAATGTTGTAATCCTTTGATATAGCAAGACTGAAGTACTTGATATTTTATAGGGAGATCTTCCACAATCGCTTCAGTACGTGTTCTTTGTCAAATAAATTATCTCTTGTTAAGTTCTATCTATAAATTAAATTCCAGTCTGTCTGCTTTGAATATCCAACTTAATGCAAGGGACAAAGGACACGAGTCACTTGTGAATACAGGCCATTTGCTGGAATGGTTTGTTCAATCACAGCTCCAATAGATTTGTTTCATTTTAATAGGAGTCCAATCCTTTGCGTATGAGAGGAGAGATGTACCAATCTCACTTGCATCATCCCATTCATCACAACAATCATTGTATGGAAATGCCATTATATTACAATACACCAAAAAATACATTTAGACATATAAGGCTCAAGGTTATGTATCTGTAACGAACGCAATCAGGGCTTCTGTGTGTGTGTGTGTGTGTGTGCGGTGTGTACTTGTGTATGTGTGTGTGTAAACGTATGTGTTTGATTACAACATAAATTACTTCCCTGGTTTGTTTGATTGCATTATTGTTAGAGAAGAGATGTCACAGGACAGTTAGAGGTTCTCATCCGTGAAGAATGCCTCTGTGTGACTAACCTGGGATGATGTATCAAGTTGTTATGGTTCTGTCTCTGTCTGTTTCTCTCCGTCTCTGTCTGTCTGTCTCTCTCTGTTTCTGTCTGTCTCTCTCTGTCTCTGTCTGTCTGTCTCTCTCTCTCTGTCTGTCTCTCTCTGTCTCTCTCTCTCTCTCTGTCTGTCTCTGTCTGTCTCTCTCTCTCTGTCTGTCTCTGTCTCTCTCTGTCTCTGCCTGTCTCTCTGTCTCTGTCTCTCTATCTCTCTGTCTCTCTCTCTGTCTCTGTCTGTGTCTGTCTGTCTGTCTCTGTCTCTCTCTCTCTCTCTCTGTCTCTGTCTCTCTCTCTCAAATTTGGCAGAAGCAATCAGGCCCGTAGGGTAGAGCCTTAACGTCGCTGGCATGGACAGGGCTCGGGCTTAAAATTCATGCCTGAGGCAGGGCTCTATCTCTCTCTTTTTCTCTCTGCGCAGACAGTGTTTATAAAAAAAATTGAGCATGCAACATTCTTGCAAGTATGAGTCTTCTAGCGCTGAATTCACATTTTTCAACATCAACAAAAATATTTATTTTGATACATTTAAAAGTTAACTTCTGAAAGTTAAGAAATGATTCCCGTCTGTATTGTTTCATAGAGTCAGATGTGTTTTCCTTTGTGTGGATTTGCTAGGATGATGTGTTTTACATGTTTTGCTAGAATGTGTTGTAACTCTTAGTGTGACTATATTTCTCTTATAGCAGCGGTGTGGTAATAACCCATGTTGCAGCACATCGATCCTCCCCAAAGCCCCTTGTTAATCTCACAGCTTCCTGGGTGTTGAGCCACATTTGTTGTCTAACCGGTCTGGAACCCCGGTATTAGTTTTCCTCTATTAGACACAGAACTCCAGCCGAGCTCTGACGATTGGCCGGGAAGGTTGTGTGGTGTGTGTATGTGTGTGTATCTGTGGTGATGAGCTGAGGAGGTTATTGACCGAGAGACGCTCCACTGCTAATGATCTCCACAGGGAGAATAATCCAACACTCTTCTCACACAATCACACATACATGTGTGCGAACACACACAAACACACACCGAACAAACACACACAGACACACACACACACACACACAGCGGGGTGAACAGTGTTATGATTGATCACTAACAGTGTGGTTCAGACATCAGGAGGGGTTTTAGGCTGGGATCTGATACAGCCTTAGAGAATAATATCACGGTCCTCGTGGACCATCACTATGACACACCAGCACTAGAGCCGTGTGAATTTAGACTGGCTTCTTAACACTCGCCCCATAAACTGTTTTATAAGGGAATAGTGGAGATGGAAACGCCACATGCAAGGTATTTTGTGAGAATAATTGGGGGTGTTTGAGTCCTAGTCAAGCAGAATAGTTCTGGAAAGACTCTCACAACACAGTCCTCTTCTCCAAAAGTTTGATCTCAAAGTTAACTAGAGATACAAGAGAGACAGCTTTCAGCTGATGCATAACTTTATGTGGTCAACTATTAGGGCTATGACATGAATACAAATGGAGCAGAACTCAGGTGCTAAAGAGGGAGATGGCCTTTCTCAGAACAACTTCATGAGAAAGTGAAATAATAGATTATAATACATCTCAGATTAGCCTGCCCTCATTCCCATCCCGAGGCCGAGGGCCCTTTAATTGAAAATGGAAATTCCTCTATTTGAATCGTGATTATCATAGCAGGTGGAGGGCAATTAAAATAAATGAATAGTGAACCTCCTCTGTCCATACATTCCTGAACACTTCAGGCACATTAATACACATGAATACTCCCTACATCTGAAAACCTCTCCTGATGCTGAGATTACATTTTACATTCAGCCTACGTTCATAGGGGAGGAAGTAATCATCTCCGTGTGTGTGTGTGTGTGTGTGTGTGTGTTTGAGTTCAGGAATAGAGGATGGTTTAAATTGGACCTGCAGAGAACAGCTGAAAATGTGTAGAAAACTCAGACCCACAACTTAATACAGTAATAGCCTGTTATACAGCACATACAGTAGGAGTGACACTCAGATCATACATCATTACACCACCTGACACACACACACACACTTACTCCTTAGCTTGCTTACTTGAATGTCCTATATTCTGACAGACGGTGGGCTGTGGTGTCAGGAAGTGGTAGACACACAGTAGGGAGGAGGATGTTCTCCAGGCTGAAAGTCTCTATTGTTAACCCATCTGACCACCAGACAGCTGAGTCTGACACAATGTACTGTATGGATTCATCATGTTGGAACATCATTACGCTTTCAGAGATGAGTGACTGATAAAACTCTGTTACAAATGTGATCCATTACTAGAATTTTGATCAGATGAGATTGAGAATCACATGCTTCTTTTAAAATGGATTACATTTAGATTTTGCGTAACTGGCCTACACTCAATACCCCATAATGTCAAAGTGGAATGTTTTTTTTTCGAAATGTGGATTTGTTTATTTAAAAAAAATGTTAATTAAAAAAAGAATGAAAAGATGAAATGTCTTAAGTCAGTAGGTATTCAACCCCTTTGTTGTGGCAAGCCAAAATAAGTTAAGGAGTAAAAATATGTGTCACGCCCTGGCCATGGAGAGGCTTTTATTCTCTATTTTGGTTAGGCCAGGGTGTGACTAGGGTGGGCATTCTAGTTTATTTATTTATATGTTTTCTGTTTCTATGTTTTGGCTGGGTATGGTTCACAATCAGGGACAGCTGTCTATCGTTGTCTCTGATTGGGAATCATACTTAGGCAGCCTGTTTTGCCGCATTAGTTGTGGGTAGTTGTCTTTGTTAGTGGCCTATATAGCCCTAGTCAGCGTCACGGTTGTTTCCTAATTTCTTGTTTTGTTGGCGCCATTCTTAATAAAGAATATGTACGCTCACAACGCTGCACCTTGGTCTGGTTACCTCCCTGATGACGTTTGTGACAATATGCTTAACGAGTCACATAACAAGTTGCGTGGACTCACTGTGTGCAATAATAGTGTTTAACATGATTTTGGAATGACCACTTCATCTCTGTACCTCACACATACAATCTGTAAGGTCCCTCAGTCAACCACAAAGACCGTGGAGAATTTCCAATGCCTCACAAAGGCCACCTATTGGTAGATGGGTAAAAAAAAGCAGACATTGAATATCCCTTTGAGCATGGTGAAGTTATTAATTACAGTGTATTCGGAAAGTATTCAGACCCCTTCCCTTTTTCCACATTTTATTACATTACAGCCTTATTCTAAAAATTATTAAATTTTACTAAATTATTAAATAAAATGTTTTCCTCATCAATCTACACACAATACCCCATAATGACAAAAACAGGTTTTATTAAGACATTTCTGCAAATTTACAAAAAATGAAAAACTGAAATATCACATTTACAAAGGTATTCAGACCCTTTACTCAGTACTTTGTTGAAGCACCTTTGGCAGCGATTACAGTCTTCTTGGGTATGATGCTACAAGCCTTGCAAACATGTATTTGGGGAGTTTTTCAAATTCTTCTCTGCAGATCCTCTCAAGCTCTGTCAGGTTGGATGGGGAGTGTCGCGGAACATAGGTTTTCAGATCTCTCCAGAGAAGTTCGATCGGGTTCAAGTCTGGGCTCTGGCTGGACCCCTCAAGGACATTTAGAGACTTGTCACTCCTGCGTTGTCTTGTGTATGTGCTTAGGGTCGTTGTCCTGTTGGAAGGTGAGCCTTCGCCCCAGTCTGAGGTCCTGAGCGGTCTCAAGAAGGTTTTCATCAAGGATCTATCTGTACTTTGTCGCTGAAAAACATCCCCACAGCATGATGCTGCCACAACCATGCTTCACTGACATGACGCTTGGCATTCAGATGAAATAATTCAATCTTGGTTTCATCAGACCAGAAAATCTTCTTTCTCATGGTCTAAGTCCTTCAGGTGCCTTTTGGCAAATTCCAAGCGGGCTGTCAAGATCCTTTTACTGAGTGGTGGCTTCTGTCTGGCCACTCTGCCATAAAGGCCTGATTGGTGGAGTGCTGTAGAGAGGGTTGTCCTTCTGGAAGGTTCCTTATCTTCACAGAGGAACCCTAGAGCTCTGTCACAGTGACCAATGGGTTCTTGGTCAACTCCCTGACCAAGGCCCTTCTCCGATTGCTCAGTTTGGTTTGGCGGCCAGCTCTAGGAAGTCTTGGTGGTTCCAATATTCTTCCATTTAAGAATGATGGAGGCCACTGTGTTCTTGGGGACCTTCAATGCTGCAGACATTTTTGGTACCCTTCCCCAGAACTGTGCCTCGACAATATCCTGTCTTGGAGCTCTACGGACAATTACTTTGACTTCATGCACTGTCAACTGTGGGACCTTATATAGACAGGTGTTTGCCTTTCCAGATCATGTCCAATCAATTATATTTATCACAGATGGACTCCAATCAAGATGTAGAAACATCTCAAGGATGACCAATGGAAACAGGATGTACCTGAGCTCAATTTCGAGTCTCATAACAAAGGGCCTGAATAATTATGTAAATATGATATATATATTTATTTATACATTCACAAAGATTTTTTAAAAATTGTTTTTGCATAGTCATTATGAGGTATTGTGTGTGGATTGACAAGATTTTTAAAATATTTTTTATATCCATTTCAGAATAAGTCTGTAACGTGATGTGGACACCGAGCTCTCGACCCAGTCCAGTGCATCCGCGTCGATGTGAATGGTGGAGTGCTTGGCCCTATGTTTCCTGTAGTCCACGATTAGCTCCTTTGTCTTGCTGACGTTGAGGGAGAGGTTGTTGTCATGCCATCACACTGCCAGGTGTCTACATCCTCCCTGTAGGCTGGCTCATTGACTTCGGTGATCAAGCCTATCACTGTTGTGCCTTCATTAAACTTAAGATGGTGTTGGAGTCGTGGGTGGCCACACAGTCATGGGGGAACAGGGAGTACAACAGGGGACTAAGCACACGCCCCTGAGGGGCCCTCGTGTTGAGGGTCAGTGTGGCGGATGTGTTGTTTCCTACACTCACCAACCAGGGGCAGCCAGTCAGGAAGTCCAGGATCCAGTTGCAGAGGGAGGTGTTCAGCCCCAGGGTCCTTAGCTTAGTGATGAGCTTGGAAGGCACTATGGTGTCAATGAACAGCATTCTCACATCGTTGTTCCTCCTGTCCAGGTTGGAGAGGGCAGTGTGGAGTGCAATAGAGATTGCGTCATCCATGGATCTGCTGGGGCTGTATACATATTGGAGTGGGTCCAGGGCTCTCATACATGGTTCAATGTTGCTTGCCTCAAGGTGAGCATAGAAGGCCTTTAGCACATCTGATATGCTCGTGTAACTGGGCAGCTCGTAGCTGGCTTTCCTTTTGTAATCTGTGACAGTTTGCAAGTCCTGCAACATCCAATGAGCGTCAGAGCCAGCGTAGTAGGATTCGATCTTAGTCCTATATTCGGTGGCTTGTCGGAGGTCGTACTGAAATTACTGTCCCTCTCCTTGAAAGTGGCAGCTCTAGCCTTTAGCTTAGTGCAGATGTTGCCTGTAATCCATGGCTTCTGGTTGGGATATTTACGTACCGACACTGCACTTATTAATGAAGCCAGTGACTGATGTGGTAAACTCCTCAATGGCATCGGAAGAATCCCAGAACATATTCCAGTCTGTGGTAGCGAAACAATCCTGTAGCTTAGCATCCGCTTCATTGGACCACTGCAGTAATGGGCGCATCACTGGTACTCCTGTTTGAGTTTTTGCTTATAAGCAGGAATCAGGAGGAAAGAGTTATGGGCAGATTTGCCAAATGGAGGACAAGGGACTGTACGTTCAGTGATTGTTTGTTCGCCAACAGAATGGAGGATAGAGGGGGTTTATCTACTTGCCAAAGTAGTTTAGTCTGCGTGCCCCGCACATCAGCCTCTCTTGCACTGTCTCTTCTGAATCTCGGGGATTAGGGCCTGGTCTGGGGTGAACAGTATGTCCTGCGCCTCTGACTAATTGAAGTATACATTTTCATACAAATCCAGGTTAGTGATCGGTGTTCTGATATCCAGGAGCTCTTTTCGGTCACAGGAAATGATGGCGGAAACATTATGTACAAAAAAAGTTTGAAAAAACACACAAAATAGCAGAATTGGTCAGGAGCCCATAATGGCAGCTATCCATTCCAGCACCAGATTGTACTGTAAGTGTCCTACACTCTCACAGCAGATGTTCTCCTGATCTCCAGACAGGCCATGAGAGCTCAATCACTCTGTGGGTTTGTGTATGTAAACACAAACCAGACATATCAGCTGCACCCAGGAATTCTAGGAAGGACAGTAAACCCCAGAGAGACAATAAAAGAGTGTGTGAGAGTGTGTGTGACAGAGAGCATACCCAGAGTGTCATGTTCACGATCTAGCAAGGCGTTTCCACTCTTCTCCGCTCTCCCCCTTTTCTCCTCTTGTTTCCCCACTCCCAATGCCTCTGATGGGCTCTCTCCCCCCTTTTCTCCTGGTCTCTCCCCCTCTCTGTCCAACCCCTGGTTGATGGATGAGACACTAGTGGGAGCAGAGTGGGAGATGTGGGATATTGGATGCTGTGTTTGGAGTTCCATCGTATGTCATAAATTATGCGGGGGTGGATGTATTGAATAGCACGTTCCTTCCCTGTGTGTGTGTGTGTGCGTGCTTGGTGTGTGTGTGTGCGTGCTTGGTGTGTGTGTGTGCGTGCTTGGTGTGTGTGTGTGCGTGCTTGGTGTGTGTGTGTGCGTGCTTGGTGTGTGTGTATGCGTGCTTGGTGTGTGTGTGTGCGTGCTTGGTGTGTGTGTATGCGTGCTTGGTGTGTGTGTATGCGTGCTTGGTGTGTGTGTATGCGTGCTTGGTGTGTGTGTATGCGTGCTTGGTGTGTGTGTGTGCGTGCTTGGTGTGTGTGTGTGCGTGCTTGGTGTGTGTGTGTGCGTGCTTGGTGTGTGTGTATGCGTGCTTGGTGTGTGTGTGTGTGCGTGCTTGGTGTGTGTGTGTGCGTGCTTGGTGTGTGTGTGTATGCGTGCTTGGTGTGTGTGTGTGCGTGCTTGGTGTGTGTGTGTATGCGTGCTTGGTGTGTGTGTGTGTGTGCTTGGTGTGTGTGTATGCGTGCTTGTGTGTGTGCGTGCTTGTGTGTGTGTGTGTGTGCTTGGTGTGTGTGTGTGTGTGTGCTTGTGTGTGTGTGTGTGTGCTTGGTGTGTGTGTGTGTGCTTGGTGTGTGTGTGTGTGTGCTTGGTGTGTGTGTGTGTGCGTGCTTGGTGTGTGTGTGTGCGTGCTTGTGTGTGTGTGCTTGCTTGGTGTGTGTGTGTGTGCGTGCTTGGTGTGTGTGTGTGTGTGTGCTTGGTGTGTGTGTTGCTTGTGTGTGTGTGTGTGCGTGCTTGGTGTGTGTGTGTGTGTGTGCTTGGTGTGTGTGTGTGCTTGGTGTGTGTGTGTGTGTGTGTGTGTGTGTGTGTGTGTGTGTGCTTGTGTGTGTGTGTGTGCTTGGTGTGTGTGTGTGTGTGTGTGTGTGTGTGTGTGTGTGTGTGTGTGTGTGTGTGTGTGTGTGTGTGTGTGTGTGTGTGTGTGTGTGTGTGTGTGTGTGTGTGTGTGTGCTTGTGTGTGTGTGTGTGTGCTTGTTGTGTGTGTGTGTGTGTGCTTGGTGTGTTAGTGTGTGTGTGTGTGCTTGGTGTGTGTGTGTATTATTGAATGGCATGTCTCCCCCTGCTCAGATTGCGTCCAGATGTCACTGTGTTTCAATTAAAGTCAAAGGCATAGGAAGGTGTTTCATAAGAGCCGAGTCTAACCAGCAGGTGCAGACTGATCGGACCTCTCAACTCTAGACCGGATAGAGACGGACGGATGGATGGACAGAGAGTGGTTGTGTCAAATGTCAGAGTGTGTGTGTGTATGCGCGCGTGCGCATGTGCACATGTGCGAGTGCGTGTGTGTGTGCCTGGTGCATCACATAGAAAAACTGTTATCCGGAATCAATCAATACCAATATCATCAGTACACATGTCCTCAGTCAATATCATATGATAACACACAAAATATCTCTGTATTATCAACTTCTATGGACATTTTGAATGTTTGAACTGTAAACAGGTGTGGTTCAGTGATGGGTGGTTCAGTGATGGGTGGTTCAGTGATGGGTGGTTCAGTGATGGGTGGTTCAGTGATGGGTGGTTCAGTGATGGGTGTTGAGAACGTGACAAAAAAGAGACATTACAGCTCCGAATCAGGATTGTAGTCCGAAGTTATTTGTCTGTGTTTATTTGAATCCTGACCAAAGATAATATTGGAGTATTTTATATGAGAAATAAGCACAGTGTTTTCAAAAATGTTCACAAGAAAGGACATATTGATGATTTATGTTATAGTTGTGTCCAGTCACCTTCTACATCACAGTCATGAGCTGGAATACACTCCCTCAGCTGTTCATTACCAACTCTGTCTCTGTGACTCTTTCTCACGACTCTTTTTCATTTCCAAATGTCATAGAGTCCTCTCAGAGTGATGGCGAAAGAGAGAGAGAGAGAGGATTAGTCTTTTATCCGAGTTGTCCCTCCCTCTGGTAGGATGATATAAACTACAGTTGATCGGCTCAGAGAAAACATCATAAATAACCAGGGTTATTCCACTCAGTCTGTCACCCTACCATTCATAATGTGGGAATATCGTTTTCAATACATATATCATATTGATGGAGTCATTTACAGTTTACACACACACAAACACACACACAAACTTGCACAGGAACACAGACACATACACTTACACAGGAAGACACACGTGTGTCTATGTGTGTGTGTTTGTGTCAGGTTTTGTGATGTTTTCCAAAGGCATGAAGTGCAGTTAATCTCATGTGTATCATCAATGTAACTGGTTTTCTTCGGTGAATCTTCCTCTGAGGACAGGTTAGGAGAAATGGAGCCTTGGAGACACGGCTTCCTGGCGGTTCATAAAGAGACACATTCACTTCATATTATAATAGAATTGTTCTGTATGAACGTCAACATTTGGCGTTACTGTATGACTCTATGTTATGCCCGGGGAATGTCGGCTAGAGTACAACATCACCCTTGTAGAGTAAACTTCACTCCCTCTGATTTTTCCTTAATTTGACTCTGTAAACATTTAATGTTTAATTTTTCTGTATTGTACCTACACACAGACATGCATGTTTCATTTCTCTCTATTGTACCTACACACAGACATGCATGTTTCATTTCTCTCTATTGTACCTACACACAGACATGCATGTTTCATTTCTCTCTATTGTACCTACACACAGACATGCATGTTTCATTTCTCTCTATTGTACCTACACACAGACATGCATGTTTAATTTCTCTCTATTGTACCTACACACAGACATGCATGTTTCATTTCTCTCTATTGTACCTACACACAGACATGCATGTTTCATTTCTCTCTATTGTACCTACACACAGACATGCATGTTTCATTTCTCTCTATTGTACCTACACACAGACATGCATGTTTCATTTCTCTCTATTGTACCTACACACAGACATGCATGTTTCATTTCTCTCTATTGTACCTACACACAGACATGCATGTTTCATTTCTCTCTATTGTACCTACACACAGACATGCATGTTTCATTTCTCTCTATTGTACCTACACACAGACATGCATGTTTCATTTCTCTCTATTGTACCTACACACAGACATGCATGTTTCATTTCTCTCTATTGTACCTACACACAGACATGCATGTTTCATTTCTCTCTATTGTACCTACACACAGACATGCATGTTTCATTTCTCTCTATTGTACCTACACACAGACATGCATGTTTCATTTCTCTCTATTGTACCTACACACAGACATGCATGTTTAATTTCTCTCTATTGTACCTACACACAGACATGCATGTTTCATTTCTCTCTATTGTACCTACACACAGACATGCATGTTTCATTTCTCTCTATTGTACCTACACACAGACATGCATGTTTCATTTCTCTCTATTGTACCTACACACAGACATGCATGTTTCATTTCTCTCTATTGTACCTACACACAGACATGCATGTTTCATTTCTCTCTATTGTACCTACACACAGACATGCATGTTTCATTTCTCTCTATTGTACCTACACACAGACATGCATGCCCAAGCAAATACACACACACCTCTATTCCCTTGATGGTGATGTCAAATTTATTAAGATGCCCCCAGTGCAACAACTCATTTTCAGCTCTACCTGCTTCCACATACACACACACACGCACACACGTACACACACACACACACACACACACACATACCACTTGGCTTTTCATTTCAATGTGGAAATGTGGGTAATATTTGGTTGAGACGTTGATCAGTGAGTTTTCAACCATTATTGACCCACTCAAAAAGACAGACAGAAGTTTGTTGAATTCCCAATGTGTTCACTATGCTTTCAACTATCTAAAGGCTCAACCAAATGTCAATGGAAAAACAGTTTTGGTTTAGTTGTCATCTAAATGTGTTATCACTGCGCTTTCAACCGAGTAAAAGCGTAATAAAGTTCAAATGGGAATACAATGCCAGATATTTTGTATTTATACAACAACTTAATGTGTTATCACTGTGCTCCATCTAATAGCACACAAATGACATAAGAAGACATTTATAGTTACAGTAGGCTGACCTCAATGTGGCCACGATGTGTTCAGGTTGAGTAAATACTGTTACATTAGTTTGTAAAATAGTCTTAACTTGAGGCTATTTACTGTATTCCAAAAATATGATTGAATTGTGTTTAGTTGACAACGCAACCAAATATGAACATTTAAAGGATATCTAATGCTTGGATAGTTTCATCTGAACCACTGGCTCAATCCAATTGTTTTACTTTAATTTGTGTTTCCAGTTTGTTAACAAATTAATAATTTATATGTTGGATTCACGTCTCCATCTCAACCAAAAATGTAAGTTAAAGAATAGGACTAAATCTAATCAAACTTGATTTAAAGTACATTTACATTTTGATCCTATTCTTTAACTTACATTTTTGGTTGAGATGGAGATGTGAATCCAACATATCAGTTATTAACTTGAAGATGCCATTTGAAACCAACCAACACTTGTAACCCTAAGCCTATATGTATTGTCTATTTTAAGTTGAACACTGGGTTGAACTGAAACAATAGCTGTTGATGACTTGGTAACTGCTATATAGGCCTAAATAGTATCACTGATGATATGTGACTTATGAAGAATGGTTACATTTCATTTGTTCTGTTAAATCTACCCTTTAGAATGACTTCGATGTCAAATATATTTAGTAACTAAGAGGTCTCTCAATAATCATTCTCATGATAGCACATAGTTGGCTTTGTTGAAACCCTGGATGGGAGAACAAATGAATAGCTGAAGATAGATCAACTCTCCAGTAGGAGGTGCTACCCAGCCCATTGTTTTTTTCTTGTAGTGGATATAACATTCAAGATGTGAAATTGTTTCAGAGGTATAAATTCAACATATTTTATACAAAGGTTTGTCTATGTTGAAAATTGGTTACAATGATGACATAATCCTGTGGTTGAAATTTCACATAGTCATACATTTATTAAAATCTATGACTATTTTCAAATCCAATATATTTCCATGTAGATTCAACTTCACAATACATTAACAAATTACGTTGTAACAACATTGATTCAACCAGTTTGTGCCAGGTGGGATGCATGGAGATAAGATAGGGCTCTCTGCAGGTTGGGAGTCTGTCACTGGCATGGACAATGGCAGCTAATCTAGACAGGAGGGAGTGAAAGGGCGATTGAGAAAAAGAGGAAAGATGAGCTTTGGGGAGGTGTAGAGAGGAACGTGCAAATGTTACATTTTTTTAGGTTATGAAGTGTTGGATTGTGTTTTGCACTTCCTTTGAGTGTTTGATCTTTCATCCATTCTCCATCCTACCTGCCCCTGTCTCATCACCCTCACCACTTCTCCACTCCTATGTGTATTTTATCCTGTAGACCAGCCTAACCCCATACCTGACCCTAACCCTGGATACATTAGTCTTTTATCCGTGTTGTTGACTTCTCTTCAGGCAGAAAGTCCACAGTAGCTTTTAGACCACAGCTTCTGTATCTATAGTTGTTGTCCAGGGACTTGCATCCTCCTCTTTCTCTGATAACCACACCACTCAAGAACTCACTTGTTTCACCCTCTCCTTTATTTGTACAGGTCTGTCAGCTCCACTCAGTAAAGTAGAGATGTGAGTGACAAACAGTGACTCTGCCAAACTCTAGAGGGCGCTACTGTGGCATGACCCGATTTGGAATTGAAGGGAGTCTCCTGTCAAGAGATACAAATCAACTGATATTCTGTTGTAGTGATTTACTGTACATGGTCATGTACACAATGCTATTAATCACTGTTAGAGGTTATTCTCACTCATATCCTCTCTACATCCATGCATGCTAGGATACATCTATCCACAGAGAATTAGCAACACACTGTATTGGATTATCCAACAAGCTAAAAGGGTAATTGTCATTCAAGTGTAACCCTCTTCTTTATGCAATCATCAGCCTCTCTCTGCTCTCTTCTTTATGCAACCCTCACCCTCTCTCTGCTCTCTTCTTTATGCAACCCTCACACACTCTCTGCTCTCTTCTTTATGTAACCCTCACACACTCTCTGCTCTCTTCTTTATGCAACCCTCACACTCTCTCTGCTCTCTTCTTTATGTAACCCTCACCCTCTCTCTGCTCTCTTCTTTATGTAACCCTCACCCTCTCTCTGCTCTCTTCTTTATGTAACCCTCACCCTCTCTCTGCTCTCTTCTTTATGTAACCCTCACCCTCTCTCTGCTCTCTTCTTTATGTAACCCTCACCCTCTCTCTGCTCTCTTCTTTATGTAACCCTCACCCTCTCTCTGCTCTCTTCTTTATGTAATCCTCACACCTCACCCACACTCTCTGCTCTCTTCTTTATGTAACCCTCACCCTCTCTCTGCTCTCTTCTTTATGTAACCCTCACCCTCTCTCTGCTCTCTTCTTTATGTAACCCTCACCCTCTCTCTGCTCTCTTCTTTATGTAACCCTCACCCTCTCTCTGCTCTCTTCTTTATGTAACCCTCACCCTCTCTCTGCTCTCTTCTTTATGCAACCCTCACCCCTCTCTCTCTTCTTTATGCTCTCTTCTTTATGCAACCCTCACCCTCTCTCTGCTCTCTTCTTTATGTAACCCTCGCCCTCTCTCTGCTCTCTTCTTTATGTAACCCTCACCCTCTCTCTGCTCTCTTCTTTATGTAACCCTCACCCTCTCTCTGCTCTCTTCTTTATGTAACCCTCACCCTCTCTCTGCTCTCTTCTTTATGTAACCCTCACCCTCTCTCTGCTCTCTTCTTTATGTAACCCTCACCCTCTCTCTGCTCTCTTCTTTATGTAACCCTCACAATCTCTCTGCTCTCTTCTTTATGTAACCCTCACCCTCTCTCTGCTCTCTTCTTTATGTAACCCTCACAATCTCTCTGCTCTCTTCTTTATGTAACCCTCACAATCTCTCTGCTCTCTTCTTTATGTAACCCTCACACACTCTCTGCTCTCTTCTTTATGTAACCCTCACACTCTCTCTGCTCTCTTCTTTATGTAACCCTCACCCTCTCTCTGCTCTCTTCTTTATGTAACCCTCACACACTCTCTGCTCTCTTCTTTATGTAACCCTCACCCTCTCTCTGCTCTCTTCTTTATGTAACCCTCACAATCTCTCTGCTCTCTTCTTTATGTAACCCTCACCCTCTCTCTGCTCTCTTCTTTATGTAACCCTCACCCTCTCTCTGCTCTCTTCTTTATGTAACCCTCACCCTCTCTCTGCTCTCTTCTTTATGTAACCCTCACCATCTCTCTACTCTATTGTTTACCTGCATCTTGTATCACCCCCTGTTTTTTCCACCCATCATTGCTTTCCTTGCTTTCATTCTCCTACTTTCTACTCTTCTCCAAGTTTCCCATTCATTCTCTTCTCGTGTGTTCTCCTCCTCTCCCCTCTCATCTTACCTCTCTTTCCCCCACCTTCTCCAGTTTGGCTGGGTTGTTATTGTGAGATTGATGGTCTCAATGAGGCATAAGGATCGCTATGGTGACCTGAGATGGCCCTGGGCTCACTCCAAATCAATCCGTTATTCCATCACACCAATCTCTCTGCCTTTCTCTTTCTCTCTCCCCCGCTCTGTCTCTCTTTACCTCTATTTTCTGCTTTTCTCTCCACCCCTCTCCTACCCTTACACAACACCTCTCTCCACCCCTCTCCTACCCTTACACAACACCTCTCTCCACCCCTCTCCTACCCTTACACAACACCTCTCTCCACCACTCTCCTACCCTTACACAACACCTCTCTCCACCCCTCTCCTACCCTTACACAACACCTCTCTCCACCCCTCTCCTACCCTTACACAACACCTCTCTCCACCCCTCTCCTACCCTTACACAACACCTCTCTCCACATCTTTCAGGAAATCAGTGGAGCCAGCTCAGCCATATTGAAATTCAATGTCAACAATTGAAGAAATTCTTCTTGCTTCTCTTGGTGCTGAATAAATTGTAGCTTTACGTTTGTCTCTTTGTAATTCTACTCTAGCCCCCAAACCCTTTACCTTGTTACCATGTAGCACTAAGGATATCACAGAGCTCCCTGAGACCTGATGCAGGCAGAATTAAACAGGATTGGTGACTGGAGGGAAGTTAGTGATAATGTCTCTGGGGGGGGTGTGTGTGTGTCACACACCTGCTGTTTTTGTGTGTGTGTGTGTGTGTGTGTGTGTGTGTGTGTGTGTGTGTGTGTGTGTGTGTGTGTGCGCGCATATGAGATGAGTGCTTACTGGTTTGTGAGTCTCATCTGCTGACTGTGAATTGGAGCCATCTGAACACAATCCTACTAATGAGAGAATGCAGCAGGATATGTTAATCAGGTGATTCAGAGTTCTTTGTCATAGATGTTCAACTACAGAAATATCCCATTGATTTACAGAAAACAGTGGAGGTGCTATCTCTCTTTTTCTCGCTTTCTTTATCTCTGTCTCAACAACCTCTCCCTCAACGTCAGCAAGACAAAGGAGCTGATCAAGGACTACAGGAAACGGAGAGCCGAGCACGCCCCCATCCACATTGACTGGGCTGTAGTGGAGCGGGTCAAGAAGCTTCAAGTTCCTCTGTGTCCACATCACTAAGGAATTACACACACCAACACAGTCATGAAGAAGGCACGACATCGCCTATTCCCCCTCAGATTCGGAATGGGCCCTCAGATTCTTAACCCTTAGCCCACAACTTCCGCGTACCTACGGAAATCTAAATAACATAATACAAAAATCCCAATCAAAATCTGTCTGTTTAAGCTAGAGAATATCTGATTTTTTTGCATGGGCTGCATCTCAATCCACCACATCTGCCGATATCACCATTCCGCGTCTGCGGTGAAAGGTGGCAGAGCCAGAGCAATGTTTGTCAGAACATGAGACATCCCTAAAATCTGTCTTCTCACAAACGAGTATGTTTTGCACTAGGATGCCCTCAAGCCTCACAAGACTGGTCCACGGTACCAGTAAAAAAAATGAATGGGCGTTTTTTGGGGGACTATCTGTTGTTCTATGTAGTGAATCTGTGATTCAATGCATTTCTATTGACTAATAGCAGTAATACCAAATTCAGTGTTTCATCCAATAATTTGTATACTGTATATATATTGTTTTATACCTTAATGGGTCTTAGAATTCAAAATAAAATAGCTAAATGATCTTTGTAAATGAGAACTTGTTCTCAACTGGCCTACCTAGTTAAATAAAGCTGAAATAAAAATACAAATAATGACCATCTTAAAACAATTCCATATATTAGCGAACCCCCCCCCTGGATAGACATGGCTTAGACTCTGGAGGGTTAAAAAAGTTCTATAGCTGCATAACTGAGAGCATCTTGACTGGCTGCATTGGTATGGCAACTGCTTGGCAAGGCGCTACAGAGAGTAATGTCTACTTCACTGGGGTCGAGCTCCCTACCATCCAGAACCTCTATACCAGGTGGTGTCACTACAGCCACCCAAGTCATAAACTGTTCTCTCTGCTACCGCATGGCAAGTGGTACCGATGCATCAAGCCTCGAACCAACAGGACCTTGAACAGCTTCTACCCCAAGCCATAAAACTGTTAAACAGTTCACAAATAGCTACCCGCAATATCTGAATTGACCCTTTTGCACTAACTATTTGGACTCATCACATTTGCTGCTGCTACTGTTTATTATCTATCCTGTTGCCTAGTCACTTTATGCCGTACATATTATGTGCATACACTATGTATGCAAAAGTATATGGACCCCCCTTCAAATGAGTGGATTTGGCTATTTCAGCCACACCCGTTGCTGACAGGTGAATAAAATCGAGCACACAGCCATGCAATCTCCAAAGACAAATATTGGCAGTGGAATGGCCTTAATGAAGAGGTTCGTGATTTTCAACTTGGCACTGTCAGAGGATGCCACCTTTCTAACAAGTCAGTTCATCAAATTTCTGCCCTGCTATAGCTGCCCCAACATTAAGTTCTGCTATTGTGAAGAGAAAATGTCTAGGAGCAACAACGGCTTAGCCGCAAAGTGGTAGGCCACACAAGCTCACAGAACAAGACCACCAAGTGCTGAAGCACGTAGCGCATAAAAATTGTCTGTCCTCGATTGCAACACTCACTACCAACTTCCAAATTGCCCCTGAAGAAACATCAACACAATAACTGTTCATCGGGAGCTTCATGAAATGGATTCCCATGGCCGAGCAGCCGCACACAAGCCTAAGATCACCATGGGCAATGCCAAGCTTCGGCTGGAGTGGTGTATAGCTCGCCACAATTGAACTCTGGAGCAGTGGAAATGCGTTGTCTGGAGTGATGAATCACACTTCACCATCTGGCAGTCCGATGGACGAATCTGGGTTTGGTGGATGCCAGGAGAATGCTACCTGCCCCAATGCATAGGGCTAACTGTAAAGTTTGGTGGAGCAGGAATAATGGCCTGGGGGTGTTTTTCATGGTCTGGGCGAGGCACCTTAGTTCCAGTGAAGGGAAATCTCAACACTACAGTATGCAATGACATTCTAGACGATTCTGTGCTTCCAATTTTGTGGCAACAGTTTAGAGAAGGCCCTTTCATGTTTCAGCATGACAATGCCCTTGTGCACAAAGCGAGTTCCATACTGAAATGGTTTATCGAGATGGGTATGGAAGAACTTGACTGGCCTGCACAGAGCCCTGACCTCAATCCCATCAAACACCTTTGCGATGAATTGCAATGCTGACTGCGAGCCAGGCCTAATTGCCCAACATCAGTGCCCGACCTCACCAATGCTCTTGTGGCTGAATGGAAGCAAGTCTATGCAGCAATGTACCAACATCCAGTGGAAAGCCTTCCCAGAAGAGTGGAGGCTGTTATAGCAGCAAAGGGGGGACCAACTCCATCATTTTGGAATGAGATGTTCGACGAGCAGGTGTCCACATACTTTGGTTTTGTAGTGTATCTACCTCAATTACCTCGCACCCCTGCACATCGACTCTGTACAGGTACCCCGTGTATATATATATCATTATTCATTGTGTATTTATTCCTAATGTTATTATTTTTCTATTAATTCTATATTTTTCTCTCTGCATTTTTGGGAAGCGCGCGGCCTGTAAGTAAGCATTTCACTGTTAGTCTGCACCTGTTGTTTACGAAGCATGTGACAAATACAGTTTACTTTGTCTCTCTCAATCTCACTGTCTGTCTCTCTCTCAACAATCTCACTGTCTCGCTCTCAATCTCACTGTCTCTCTCTCAATCTCACTGTCTCTCTCTCTCAACAATCTCACTGTCTCTCTCTCAACAATCTCACTGTCTCTCTCTCAATCTCACTGTCTCTCTCTCTCAATCTCACTGTCTCTCTCTCAATCTCACTGTCTCTCTCTCAATCTCACTGTCTCTCGCTCTCAATCTCACTGTCTCTCTCTCAATCTCATCTCAACAATCTCACTGTCTCTCTCTCAACAATCTCACTGTGTCTCTGTCTCTCAATCTCACTCTCTCTCAACAATCTCACTCAACAATCTCACTGTCTCTCTCTCAATCTCACTGTCTCTCTCTCAACAATCTCTGTCTCTCTCTCTCAATCTCAATCTCACTGTGTCTCTCTCTCAATCTCACTGTCTCTCTCTCTCAATCTCACAATCTCACTGTCTCTCTCTCATCTCATCTCATCTCACTGTCTCTCTCTCAACAATCTCACTGTGTCTCACTCTCTCAATCTCACTGTCTCTCTCTCTCAACAATCTCACTGTCTCTCTCTCAATCTCACTGTCTCTCTCTCTCAACAATCTCTGTCTCTCTCTCAACAATCTCACTGTGTCTCTCTCAATCTCACTGTCAATCTCACTGTCTCTCTCTCAATCTCACTGTCTCTCTCTCAATCTCACTGTCTCTCTCTCAATCTCACTGTCTCTCTCTCAACAATCTCACTGTCTCTCTCTCTCAATCTCACTGTCTCTCGCTCTCAATCTCACTGTCTCTCTCTCAATCTCACTGTCTCTCTCTCAATCTCACTGTCTCTCTCGCTCTCAATCTCACTGTCTCTCTCTCAATCTCACTGTCTCTCTCTCTCTCAACAATCTCACTGTCTCTCTCTCAATCTCACTGTCTCTCTCTCAATCTCACTGTCTCTCTCGCTCTCAATCTCACTGTCTCTCTCTCAATCTCACTGTCTCTCTCTCTCTCAACAATCTCACTGTCTCTCTCTCAATCTCACTGTCTCTCGCTCTCAATCTCACTGTCTCTCACTCTCTCTGTCTCTCGCTCTCACACTCTCTCACACTCATCTTTGGTTTAGGTCACCTGAGTATGGTACAGACATTACAAGCCACAGAGGGTTTTAGGAGGATCAGACAATAGCAGCTAGTATGAGAGGAACCAGAATCAAATGAGGATTACAGAGAAAGCCTGTCTGTTGGATCTGTAACAACTACACAATAACTATATCAATGCAGTGGAAGTCTTTCATTTTCTTGCTGGAAGTCTTTCCTGGTAGAAATATATGTCGGTGTTCTTCCTTTATTCTTCTCATCCAGAGGAGAAAGAGGAGTAAGCAGGGCAGAAAAAGAACAAAAGAGAAACAACCCCCCTCTTCTATTTTCTCTTCAGCGTGATGGCAGCCACCTCCAGCTGTCTGTGTTAACACACACACACACAAACTCCCGCCGTGTCTAACGAGCGTAGCCGTGTTAGAGCAGGGACATTAAGATGTTGTAATTTTGGGGATAATTAGTTGGCCTGTCACTTTTATAGCTGTACCTCGCTGGTTCTGTTACGAGGCCTTAGAGACCTAGTGTGTGTGTGTGTCCGTGTCCGTGTGCGTGTTTATTTGTGTGTGTCTGTGTTAGCGCGGTAACAAAACCTATCTAATTAGTAAGACCCTATTCTATCCGTTTGATACCCTTTACAATTGATCCTAACCCTATTTTATAGCTGGTAGAGTTTGGCCATTCATTTACTAGGACATTCTTTACACCCTTGTGCATATAGATTGAACGTCCTCATTTTTTAAATTTGCAAAGTAAAAGTCCATTGTAATTTTCTCTGATTTCTGAATTAATTATATTTCCATTCAGGATGAATAAGGAATTGACTTGCCCCATCAGTAAACATTGATAAGGTTGAATAGTGTGATTGAATTCCTTGAATTTCAACACATTATTATTCAGTCTAACAACGTGTTCCTGCTATCTGTTCACAGAATGAACTTTTCCTTCAGAAGGTATTTACACCCCTTTTCCTTCAGAAGGTATTTACACCCCTTTTCCTTCAGAAGGTATTTACACCCCTTTTCCTTCAGAAGGTATTTACACCCCTTTTCCTTCAGAAGGTATTTACACCCCTTTTCCTTCAGAAGGTATTTACACCCCTTTTCCTTCAGAAGGTATTTACACCCCTTTTCCTTCAGAAGGTATTTACACCCCTTTTCCTTCAGAAGGTATTTACACCCCTTTTCCTTCAGAAGGTATTTACACCCCTTTTCCTTCAGAAGGTATTTACACCCCTTTTCCTTCAGAAGGTATTTACACCCCTTTTCCTTCAGAAGGTATTTACACCCCTTTTCCTTCAGAAGGTATTTACACCCCTTTTCCTTCAGAAGGTATTTACACCCCTTTTCCTTCAGAAGGTATTTTCACCCCTTTTCCTTCAGAAGGTATTTACACCCCTTTTCCTTCAGAAGGTATTTACACCCTTTTCCTTCAGAAGGTATTTACACCCCTTTCCTTCAGAAGGTATTTACACCCCTTGCCTTCAGAAGGTTTTCCTTCCTTCAGAAGGTATTTACACTCCTTTTCCTTCAGAAGGTATTTACACCCCTTTTCCTTCAGAAGGTATTTACACCCCTTTCCTTCAGAAGGTATTTACACCCCTTTTCCTTCAAAGGTATTTACACCCCTTTTCCTTCAGAAGGTATTTACACCCCTTTTCCTTCCCCTTGCCTTCAGAAGGTATTTACACCCCTTGCCTTCAGAAGGTATTTACACCCCTTGCCTTCAGAAGGTATTTACACCCCTTGCCTTCAGAAGGTATTTACACCCCTTGCCTTCAGAAGGTATTTACACCCCTTGCCTTCAGAAGGTATTTACACCCCTTGCCTTCTTCTACATTTTCTTGTGTTACAGCTTGAATTTCAAGTGATTTAAAAAAAAAAATTGTCACTGACCTACACAATATAACCCATGAATTGGAATTGTGTTTTTAAAAAGCTGAGTCAGTAAGTATTCATTCAACCCCTTTGTTATAGCATGGCTTAATAGGTTCAGGAGTTCAAATGTGCTTAACAAGTCACATAATACGTTTCATGGACTCACTCTGTGTGCAATAATAGTGTTTAACATGATTTTTGAATGACTACCTCATCTCTGTACCCCACACATACAGTATTATGTAAGATCCCTCAGTTAAGCAGTGCATTTCAAACACAGATTCAACAACAAAGACCAGGGAGGTTTTTCAATGCCTCAATGCCTAGTTAAAAACGGAATATATTGGTAGATGGGTAAATATTTAAAAAAAACAGACATTGAATATCCCTTTGAGCATAGTGAAGTTATTAATTGCACTTTGAATGGTGTATCAATACACCCAGTCACTACAAAGATACAGGCGTCCTTCCTAACTCAGTTGCCGGAGAGGAAGAAAGCCTCTCAGAGATTTCACCATGAGGCCAATGGTGACTTTAAAACAGTTACAGAGTTTAATGGCTGTGATAGGAGAAACCTGAGGATGGATCAACATTGTAGTTACTCCACAATGCTCATTTAATTGACAGAGTGAAAAGAACAACGCCTATAAATAATACAAATATTCCAAAACATGCATCCTGTTTGCAACTAAAGTAATTCTTCAAAAAATGTGGCAAAGCAAATCACTTTTTGTCCTGAATACAAAGTGTTATGTTCGGGGCAAATCGAATACAACAAATTAATGATTACCACTCTCCATATGTTCAAGCACAGTGGTGGCTGCATCATGTTAAGGGTATGTTTGTAATAGTTTAGGACTGGGGAGTTTTTCAGAATAAAAAATTAACTAAATGGATCTAAGCACAGGCTAAATCCTAGAGGAAAACTGGTTCAGTCTGCTTCGAACCAGACAATGGGAGAATAATTCACCTTTCAGCAGGACAATAACCTAAAACACAAGGCCAAATCTACTCTGGAGTTGCTTACCAAGAAGACAGTGAATGTTCCTGAATGGCCAAGTTACAGTTTTGACTTAAATTTACTTGAAAAGCTATGGAAAAACCTGAAAATGGTTGTCTAGCAATGATCAACAACCAATTTGACAGAGCTCGAAGGATTTTAAAAAGAATAATGGGCAAATGTTGCACAATCCAGGTGTGGAAAGCTCTTAGAGACTTACCCAGAAAGACTCACAGCTGTAATTGCTGGCAAAGATGCTTCTACAAAGTATTTACTTAGGGGTGTGAATAGTTATGTAAATTTGTTATTTCTCTATTTCATTTTCATTTTCAATACATTTGTGAAAAGGTCATTATTGGGTAGTGTGTGTAAAAAAGTAATTTAATACATTTTAGATTCAGGCTATAATGCAACAAAATGTGAAATAAGCCAAGGGGTATGAATACTTTCTAAAGGCACTGAATATGAAGTAAATATTATTTTCTAACTCCAACCTAAAGAACATACAAAACTATAAACTGCAGTTTTATGTATGGTAACAGTGTTTCAGCCAAACACACGCACACTCGGGGTGCATGGGTCAGCTACTTGTTCACCCGCACACGCGTGCAATTACTAATAACTCATCCTCAAACACCCTACTATATGTGATAAAGTGAACATCTGAGGCCTGCACCTGCACTCCTGTATCCGCTAATATAGAAAATGCACTGTAGGCTACAGTCAGAAATTGCAGAATTTCTGGGGGATTTTTTGTTGCCAATTTTTTGCCTGATTTAGATATGTTTCTGCTTATAGTTCAGACATTTTGGTATGCTATTTGTTAGTTAACCTGTCTATAATTAGATAGGCCTACATGCAGCTTCTCTTCTGTCATTAGCCTATACCTGTATGTTGCCCTAGAAGACTAAATAAACCCACCAGAATATTGTCATAATAAAATTGATAGAATGAATGCTTCAATCTAGATGACATCTGTCAAATTTTCTCTGTCATCTCTGCTTCTTTCACAGAGTAAAGACGTTTAGGGACCGGGGAGAAAATGTAATAACTCCACAAAACAATTACATAAAAATTACATTAGTTTGAACGGTTGTAAGGAAATAGAAAGCTGTGAAAACAGTCCAACATGTTTCTGATACGATTTCAGTTTAGCTTGGATGCATATTCTATGTGGTTGAATTAATATCAGCTTTTATGATGCTGATAAAGATGCTGATGAAGCACCTCTACAGATGGTATCTAACTGCATAGTGCATTCTCTCAAGATGATAAAAGAAAGAAATCCTATTTCTCCACACTAAAATTTTTGCCTACATTTGGTATATCAATTTATTAATATTAAGGCTATGTGAGAGGTTATAGACCTACAATCAGTGTCCAGGTTTCAGTTTCCCATTCAACCCATCTGAACAGTAGGCTACAGTTCCCTTGACATGCCATAGTCCTATGTGAAGTCCCCGTCTTGTGACAGTTGAATTTGATAGTGCCTCACAATCATCACACATCACATAGTGTGATGTTGCTATTGTTGCCGGCATTGCTATCATCCTCTTTTATCACATCACCAAATAAATATTTTCCCAAAATTACTTTTGTGACCCTTGCTTCTTTATTTTCAACTTTCCATTTTGCAGCTTTTCTCTTATTGAATAAAACTCCCACATTGTCCTTTTTGCCTCTATGGATCGACATGAACTTTTCTGCCTGTTCCCAAAAGCATTTGGCATTTGGCATATGGGCTATTTGGCATGTGTCGGCCTACAGTTAGACCCTATTGCCATACAGCCTAAAATGATGGGGGAAAAAACTCAATGTAGCCTATAGATATAAATTGCACAAGAATTGCACATTTATGGATTTTTTAAGGTATTGTTTTCTCTTTATTCAACCCACCCGCCCTTCAGCCACACAATATTTCATCACCCTAAACCTGCCCGCCGCTCAGATATAACCACCTGGACTGCGGGCTATGAGTCAACCTGAGCATCACACACACACACACACACACACACACACACACACACACACACACACACACACACACACACACACACACACACACACACACACACACACACACACACACACACACACACACACACACACACACACAGTCCCATATGACCTGAGGTTGGTGTTTTAAAAACACTCAACAATTACTCAGTGAACGCCATACACAGTCACCCTGTGCAGAGGAGAGAAGTTGGCAGCTAGTGGAAGTCTGAGTGCAATTTCCTCTTTATGAGAAACAGAGGGAGTCCTGAGGCTTGGGGAGGGGAAGAAAGGAAGGAGGAAAGAAAGAAAGAGGGGAAGAAATCCCTTTGCTTAATTCAGGCGATCTATCATCCTTCAAAGCAGTGCATCAGCCAGTGAAGGTTTTAAACTGTGTTTACTGGCCCCACTCCATTAGCTTGTTCAGACTGCTATTACTCATTACCCTCCGCACACACACACACACACACGCACACACACACGCACATACACCCACTAGAAGCCTTTACATTCTGAAATGGACCTGGGGATTTCTCACCCTGACCCGATATGCATATTTTTATTTTTTTAAATATAGAGACCGAAGGACAACTAAACCCTTTCCCTATAGACCTGGTCAGATCCAGTGCTGTGTTTGTAGGTTACTGTGAGTGTGAGCTAGTGACACGGTGAGGAGAGAGGAGGGAGAGAAAGACGAGAGACAGCAACCAACTAAGCCGATTCGCGCTATAGTAGACTAATAGCTGTCATAACTAGGTTATTTATCATCCAATATGGTTATGTAGTACCTGTCTTGACTTCACCAAACCGGGAGAAGCTAGGCTAATCGAGGCACGCACTTTCTCACCCTACAGTTACAAACAACGACAACTCGCATTCAGAATTGGAAGTAGTAGCCTACCTGTTGGCTCTTGGTCGATGTAGCTTAACCTTCTTCCTTTCACTTTTAATTACGTCGTTTTAATTCAATATTCCATTGATTAGATATCTCCTAACTTTTTCCACACACGGAGGCTCTATGACTGTAGCCTATTGCAGCTTTGATGACTTATGATTGGCCAACAACAACAAGTTACATGTGCCACTCTCGTGAAAAGCAGGAGCAGCAACATAAATGATACAATTTATTTTCTTTCTCTACTGGAGGAGTCAGGTTCGGATCTGTACGTTTCCTTAGGACAAGTCAGTCACAATTACACATACCCGAGACCAGTGACAATCATATCAGATCTGACCCAGACCCGTGACAATCAGATCTGATCCAGACCCGTGACAATCATATCAGTCTCTATTCAATTCCACGATAGAAATGTAAAGATAATTTCCAATTGAACTGACATACAGTATGCAGTGTTTACCGTGAATGCAGCCTCCGCTAAAGCGGGAACATTTCCTTAACATTTCAACCACGCTGTAAAGCTGAACTTCTGCGATGCTGATTGAGGAGAGCTCTTACTCTTTATAAACACAGTCAACTCAGGGAGGACTGAACTGGCTTTCCTGATTCACTTCATCAAACGATGCCACTCAGCCCACAGCCTTGGCACAAACCCACTCCTGCATGCAAACAACCAGGTCCTCCAAACTTCCTCAGAGGGAAGAGGTCTCACTTTCCATCTCTGTTTGTTTAAAGCCCTATCAAGTGAACGAGTGAGTGTGTGTTAGTGTGTGAAAGAGTGTGAGTGTGATCTGTGACTGGTGTTTTGACTGGGGATGTACTAGCGGGTCTGTAGTCTAAGCGTTAAAGGATGGATGTGTAACAGCAAAGAGAGAGAAGGAGAGAGGCCTGCATTAGCCAGGCTCTCAAAGACAAATCAATCAGCAAAGGACTTTGTATACCAATCCTGTCCTCTAGCCTTGGTGAGATGGAAACACAGGAGATGTTAGGAGATACAGTTACTCTGGAAAGCTTTTAATCTGTCTGCCAGAAGAAAGTGTCGGGGTGAAGTGTTGCTGTCTGAGTGGTGTGTTAATATATATAATCTTTGAATATAAAACGCCAAGTGACCCAGGAAAAGTGTGTGGGGATGAAGCTTCAAGGAGAAGTATGTCCTGTATGTAGAAAGCATTGTGAAGAAATGTTTTTCTGTGTGTAGAAACAGTCTAGTCGTGGAGAGGGGCGTGTTTTTACAAGAACATCCCTTCATCAGCTTAGACATCCTGAAGGCGACCAAGGCCAATAACCTCAGCCCTAGCACTCTGATCTATGGTCAGTTTAGTGGTTTCCTTATAATGGTTTGGGGGAAAGGGGAGCTGATTGTAGATCTGTGGCTATGGGCTGGTGTGTCCTGTGGACCATATGGCAGACCTTGAGGTTCAAGGACACCACTGGTTCACAGACACAGACCATTCATCACTGGCACACACACACACATAGGACTCTTACCCAGGGACACGGTGGACACACACACACACACACAAGCAAACTTGCACGTACATTCACACACACACATGCTCCATCCTCCTCTGCCTCAGCAGTGACCTTGGTGCAGTCTCAGACCTCCTAATATAGATCAGTTAGAGAGACTTTTACACAACGACAGACACAAATAGACTGGGGATAATGTCCTCCTCCACTCCACCCTCTGCAACGATACAGATAGATCAGTCTCTCTCTTTTTGTCTCTCTCTCTCCCTCTCTCTGAATAAGCACAGCGGCTATCAGCTCGGTGTGTTTTTGACAGATCATGTGAGTTGAATGTTTCGTCTGTCTAAAGCATTAGACGGAACATCAACAACGGCTCCTAGTGAGTTATGAACTGTGCTTCAATAGTGTGAAGGCAAACAGTCCTCCTGACCTCTTTTCCCTGTTTTTTAAGATTCTCTCTTGCTCCTTTTTTCTACTTTCTCTCACTCTCTTTTCCACCTGTTCTCGCTTTGTTGTCGCCTCCTTCTCCCATCACGTTCTCTCTCACGCCTTATCTGTAACCATCTGGGGCTTTTCAGTGTCTGTTCACTCAAGTTGAGAGTGAATGTGTGTGTGTGTGTGTGTGTGAGAGAGAGAGACATACAGACTGAGAGTCTTGCCCTCTGTCAGAGCAGTGATACCACCCAGAACATTACCTCACCTAGCACCATATAACTCTCACTGTGACACAGTGGAACAGCATCATCTAACACTGGATATTAATGGACAACACTGTAGAGTACACCTTATGAAGAGAGCACTTTATTTCTGAAGGGTTTTCTTTATCCACATTTGCTGGTGATATAAATTGTAGTTGTCTTTGGTGGTACCTTTCAATTCAGAATGTGATAATTATGAGTGTTTGAATGCACACACATGCATCACATCTCACTCTCTCTCACACTCATCTTTGGTTTAGGTCACCTGAGTATGGTACAGACATTACAAGCCACAGAGGGTTTTAGGAGGATCAGACAATAGCAGCTAGTATGAGAGGAACCAGAATCAAATGAGGATTACAGAGAAAGCCTGTCTGTTGGATCTGTAACAACTACACAATAACTATATCAAAGCAGTGGAAGTCTTTCATTTTCTTGCTGGAAGTCTTTCCTGGTAGAAATATATGTCGGTGTTCTTCCTTTATTCTTCTCATCCAGAGGAGAAAGAGGAGTAAACAGGGCAGAAAAAGAACAAAAGAGAAACAACCCCCCTCTTCTATTTTCTCTTCAGCGTGATGGCAGCCACCTCCAGCTGCCTGTGTTAACACACACACACACGTGGATCCTGCAGCTTCCCTGTGGAAGCCTACATAAGCCCCCAGTTTTGTCATCTACTGGTCTACTTTCTCTCTCCCTCTCCCTCCTGGGAAACGTGTTTTCATTGACAAAGCAAGTGAAATAGATAACAAAAGTGAAATATGGTTAACTGTTTAGAAATTAACAGTATACATTACGCTCACAAATAGAATAGAGACATTTCAAATGTCATTATGGCTATGTACAGTGTTGCAACAAGTACAAAAGGGAAAACAAATAAACATAAATATGGGTTACAGTATATTTACAACGGTGTTTGTTCTTCACTGGTTGCCCTTTTCTTGTGGCAACAGGTCACAAATCTTGCTGCTATGATTGCATACTGTATCACGACACAAGGTGAGACCCAGATGCAGACACAGGAGGCAGATGGTTGGAGTCTTACAATATGTATTTATCCAATAGGGGAAGGCAAGAGAAGGGTCGTGGACAGGCAAAAGGGTCAAAACCAGGTCAGTGTCCAAAAGGTACCGAAGGGTAGGCAGAAACAAGGTCAGGGTAGGCAGGATGGGTAGGCAGGATGGGTAGGCAGGATGGGTAGGCAGGCGGGAAAGTAATCCGGAGTCAGGCAGGGGTCAGAACTGGAAAGACTAACAAAAGAGTAAGAAGAGTAAGGGAAAAACACGCTGGTTGACTAAACAAACAAGACGAACTGGCACAGAGAGACGGGAAACACAGGGATAAATACACTGAGGGAAATAAGCGACACCTGGAGGGGGTGGAGACAATAACAGGTGAAACAGACAGGGCGTGTCAGTATCCCTCCCCCCAGGGACACCACCTGGGGTCCTACCTGGTCACATACCTGGCTGACCGGGTGTCGGCGGTGAAAACTGGCGATGAGGGACGGGTCCAATATGTCTTTAGCAGGGACCCAGCACCACTCCTCCGGGCCATAACCCTGCCAGTCAACCAGGTACAACCAGGAAACAGAAGACAAAGGACAGTGAGACACAGGCGGCTATTCTGTGTCTCACTGTCTTAAGTTTAATGTGCCAAATCGGGTGCACGAGTGTGCCCGAGACCAGACCTCCGCTCACTCTTGCGTTCCCTTAGGCGTCCATCAATGTTAATGGTTAAGGCGATAAGGGAGTCGAGGTCCACCGGCAGTTCCCGAGCAGCTAGCTCATCCTTTACCTCAGATAATCCGTGAAGAAAAGTATCGAAAAGAGACTCCGGATTCCAGGCACTCTCGGCTGCCAATGTGCGAAAGTCCACCGTGTAGTCTGCCACACCATGTGAGTTTTGACGTAAGTCAAGCTGTTTGCTGGCAGCCTTTTTCCCGGATACCGGAGACTTTCACCTCTGCCATAAATTCCTCTAAATGACCGCAAATGTCAGATTGTTGTTCCCAAACTGCCGTATCCCAGGAAAGTGCCCTTCCCGACATTAGCGTAATTATATATGCTATCTTCGATCAGTCTGAAAAAAACGAAGATGGCTGCAGCTCAAAAATAAGCGAGCACTGAGAAAGAAAACCCCAGCAGGTACTAGGCTTCCATGAATATCGCTCTGGAGGAGGTAAACAGGGTTCACGGGGAGTCAAGATAGGCTGTACAAACTCACCACAGATAGGGACAAAATTACTGGGTAATTGGGGTTTTTCAGAGGTGGCAGACAGTCTCAGCTAACTCCCTGATTTGCTCCATTAATAGCCTTTAACCCATGGTTAAAGGTTGTGGTGTTCCGTCAAGGAACCACCTGTTGTCAGACCCACATTTTTAGCAAAAAAATCTAATAATAATCATATATACAATACTGTGCAAAGGTTTTAGGCAGGTGTGAAAAAAAGAAGAATACTTTCAAAAAGACATGTTAATAGATTCTTATCAATGAACTAAATGCAAAGTGAGTGAACATGTAAATGAAATCCATATTTGGTGTGACCACCCTTTGCCTTCAAAACAGTATCGATTCTTGTAGGTACACTTGCACAAAGTCAGGGATTTTGTAGGCATATAGTCAGGTGTAAGATTAAACAATTATACCAAACATGTGCTAATCATCATCAATTCAATATGAATTGTTGAAACACAATCATTAACCTCTGCGCACCGAACCCGTTAGCGGGATGAAATTTGACAACATACGGTGATCGCCACATAAACAGTCATATTAAACATTCATGAAAATACAAGTGTCTCACATGTTTCGAAAATAAATTGTTTACCTTTGACGATCTTCCTCTGCTTGCAATCCCAATGCTCATTGTTACACAATTAATTATCTTTTGTTTGATAAAATCCATTTTTATAGCCTAACACAAAACATTATGTGAACCGCTTGTGTCGTGAATTCAGTCTCATTCCATTTTCGACGACACATTCGATGTAAATACACACAGTAAACGTGACTTTTCCAGTCATGTTTGGTTTCATTGCAATCAACTGGTTTGTTTGTAACACAACCAAACATGATGGGTCATTTCGCGGAACATATTGACTGAAAGAAACCGATTTGAAGACAACAAGTAATGACATCATTGTGCACCAATGATTTGACCGCTGTTTCGTTGATTGACTGTATTTTAACCCAATGACCACTGATCGTCTTGAAATCTAGCTGGGTAGATAGCCAATGAGCTGAGGTAAACGGCAATATGTAATGTTTATGTGTTGGAAGACCAACCCATGTAGTAAACTCTGGCGTAAAGAGGGTCATTCGCCATTGAAGTTTAATACCGGAAGGAGCAACACATGTTACTCACAGCGTTGTGTTAGTAAAGTGCATCTTCAGCTGTTTATATACGTGTATCAATCAGTATGGCGACTAAGTCAGGGAAAGCTAAATCTAAGCCTAGATATACAGATGTACACACAATTTTAGAAGAAATTGATCGGGAAAGTGAGACAGAGATTGTTGGAGGACGATTCATTTAGCGATTCCCAAATGGAGGAATATTTTTTGAATGGAGAGGACATCGTTTTGGACTGGTAAGTTCTTCTCATACTAATGCCGTTGTTTAAAATTAATAATATAAAATATTATTTGTGATTTTTTTAAATTTTAGTAGCAATATATAAAAATGTAATGTAATGAAATGTGAGATGCGTGTGTCTGCCGCCCCACCCCACCCCCACATGAAATAGCCTATTTGAGTCTGTTGAGGGAGGGCAGGCCCACAACAATGGCCAAAGTGAAATGGAGACAGTAGATACAGCTGGTCTGTTGTAATATAATAAAGACAGTAGATCTAGCTGTTCTGTCATAATATAATAGAGACAGTAGATCTAGCTGAAATGTCATAATATAAAATAGACAGTAGATCTAGCTGTGCTTCTACACCTGCATTGCTTGCTGTTTGGGGTTTTAGGCTGGGTTTCTGTACAGCACTTTGAGATATCAGCTGATGTACAAAGGGCTATATAAATAAATGTGATTTGATTTGATTTGGTCTGTCATAATATAAATGAGACAGTAGGTCTTGCAGGTCTATAATAATATATTCAACCTTATGTTCCCTGTACTCTATATATATATATCTGTTTATTATACCTGTTGATACAGGGCTCATATGTGAAACTATTCTAACTGAACCTTTTCTTTCACATTGACACTGACTCCGAATGGGAGCCCCCAGTGCCAAGGTGTCCATCCCCCCACTGAAGCTGGTTCATCCAGCTCCTGCCACAAGTGATGTTCATCTGCCCAAATGTATTTCTGCAGGCATGGATGTGCCTCAGGGCCAAAAGGGCACAGCATGGAGGCGTCGCTGTGTTCTTTGCAAAATGAAGTCCCCCATCACCTGCACCACATGCTTGATTACCCTCTGCTTTACAGCAGAAATAGACTGCTATGGCACCTGGCATCAGCAGCACAATATTGTGTAGAGGACTGAGGGTCTTCCAAATATTGAAAGTGTTTTGTAAATGTATATTTTTTTTCTTCATGTTTTTTCTCCATTTTTGGGGTGTGTGTGTTAGAATACCATTTTGGTATTTTGTATATAGTTATTCCATTCAAAATGTATAACTTCACCAATTTGGCCACTTGGGTACATTTGGGCTACTTGTGTGGGACACCTGGGTGACTTCATGATAAATGTCATGTAGCACACTCATTTTGGAAGTTATCATTCTGAAACTTTGTACAAGTAGTTACCCTCTTATGTTTTTCACTGAAATTGTCCCCATCATCCTATCTGAATGTTTGTTTTGTCTTGTTCATTTTAAAGATGATGATACAACAATAAAATTGAAAAAACTTGTGATTTTTTCGTTGTATTATCTAAACCAGATCTATTGTGTTATATTCTCCTACATTCAATTCACATTTACACAAACTTCAGAGTGTTTTCTTTCAAATGAAATCAAGAATATGCATATCCTTGGTTCTGAGCCTAAGCAACAGGCAGTTAGATTTGGGTATGTCTTCAGGTGGAAATTGAAAAAAGTAGGGGGGTAGCTCTAAGAGGATTTATTAACTGAAACAGAAACAGCTGTGTACAAGAAATAAAACTGGGTGAGGAACGGCCAAACTCAGCTAACAAGGTGAGGTTGCTGAAGACAGTTTACTGTCAAAAGTCATACACCATGGCAAGACTGAGAACAGCAACAAGACACAAGGTATTATACTGCATCAGCAAGGTCTCTTCCAGGCAGAAATTTCAAGACAGACAGAGGTTTCCAGATGTGCTGTCCAAGCTCTTTTGAAGAAGCACAAAGAAAGGGGCAACGTTGTGGACTGTAGACCCAGTGGTCGGCCAAGGTAACTGCAGCAGATGAAAGACACATCATGCTTACTTCCCTTCGCAATCAGAAGATGTCCAGCAGTGCCATCAGCTCAGAATTGGCAGAAAAACGTGGGACCCTTGTACACACGTCTACCATCTGGAGAAGTTTAGTCCGAAATGGCCTTCATGGAAGACTTGCGGCCAAAAAGCCATATCTCCGATGTGGAAACAAGGCCAAGCGACTCAACTATGCATGATAACACAGGAACTGGGGTGCAGAAAAATGGCAGCAGGTGCTCTGGACTGATGAGTCAAAATGTGAAATATTTAGCTATAGCAGAAGGCTGGAATACCGACATAATCTGCCAGAGGATTCCAACAGGCCCCTCAGACGCGACGCCCGCTGAAGGCCCATTCTGCTAACCTGCTAGGCCTGCTAGCTACCTAGAGCTACTTGGAACCATACTAATTCCACGACTGGTCTATCGACGTCACCGCACGAAGAGGCAAAAACAGACTTACCCCCATCGCGACGTCCCCCAAAGGCTAACTTGCTAACCCCAGTCTGCTAACTGCTAGCTTGCCTGCCCCGGTCTGCTAACTGCTAGCTTGCCTGCCCGTCTGCTAACTGCTAGCTTGCCTGCCCCGGTCTGCTAACTGCTAGCCCCTGCTAACTGATGGCTTGCTAACCCGGTCTGCTAACTGTTAGCTTGCCAGCCCCAGTCTGCTAACTGCTAGCTTGTTTAGCCCCGGCCTACTAACTGTTAGCGTGTTAGCATCGGCCTGCTAACTGTCTGAATCGCCGTGTCCCCAGTCAGCCCAACCACTCACTGTACCCATATGTTCACTTGGCTATGCATGCCTCCCTCTAATATCAATATGCCTCGTCCATTACTGTCCTGGTTAGTGGTTACTGTCTTATTTCACTGTAGAGCCTCTAGCCCTGCTCAATATGCCTTAACCAACCATGTTGTTCCACCTCCTACATTTGCGATGACATCACCTGGTGTAAACGTCTCTAGAGACTATATCTCTCTCATCTTTACTCAATGCCTAGGTTTACCTCCAATGTACTCACATCCTACCATACCTTTGTCTGTACACTATGCCTCGAATATATGCTATCGTGCCCAGAAACCTGCTCCTTTTACCCTCTGTTCCGAATGTGCTAGACGGCCAGTTCGTATAGCATTTAGCCGTACCCTTATCCTACTTCTCCTCTGTACCTCTGGTGATGTAGAGGTTAATCAAGGTCCTGCAGTGCCTAGCTCCACTCCTATTCCCCAGGTGCTCTGATTTGTTGACTTCTGTAACCGTAAAAGCCTTGATTTCATGCATGTTCACTTCTTATGGTATAGGGGAAGCTTGCGTCCCACTTAGCCAAAAGCCAGGGGAAATGCAGCGCGGCAAATTCAAATAAAATGATAGAAAAATCTAACTTTCATTAAATCACACATATAAGATACTAAATTAAAGCTACACTCGTTGTGAATCCAGCCAACATGTCAGATGTTAAAAAGGCTTTTCGGCGAAAGCATAAGAAGCTATTATCTGATGATAGCACAACAGTAAACAAAGAGGGTAGCATATTTCAACCCTGCAGGCGCTACACAAAACAGACATTTGCATCCTGTAGTACTAGCTCAAAAAAGTTCGGGGACACTGTAAAGTCCATGGAGAATAAGGGCACCTCCTCTCAGCTGCCCACTGCTCTGAGGCTAGGAAACACTGTCACCACCAATAAATTCACTATAATTGAGAATTTCAATAAGCATTTCTCTAAATCAGCCGGGCTAGACAATCTAGACGCTCTCTTCCTAAAATTATCCACCGCAAGTGTTGTAACCCCTATTACAAGTCTGCTCAACCTCTCTTTCGTAACGTCTGAGATTCCTAAAGATTGGAAAGTGGCCACGTTCATCCCCCTCTTCAAAGGGGGAGACACTCTAGACCCAAACTGTTACAGACCGATATCCATCCTGCCCTGCCTTTCTAAAGTCTTCAAAAGCCAAGTGAACAAACAGATCACTGACCATTTCGAATCCCACCGTACCTTCTCAGCTATGCAATCTGGTTTCCGAGCTGGTCACAGGTGCACCTCAGCCACGCTCAAGGTCCTAAACAATATCATAACCGCCATCGATAAAAGCCGTCTTCATTGACCTGGCCAAGGCTTTCGACTCTGTCAATCACCACATTCTTATCGGCAGACTCAACAGCCTTGGTTTCTCTAATGACTGTCTCGCCTGGTTCATTAACTACTCAGATAGAGTTCAGTGTGTCAAATCGGAGGGCCTGTTGTCCGGACCTCTGGCAGTCTCTATGGGGTGCCACAGTGTTCAATTCTCGGTTCGACTCTTTTCTCTGTAAATATCAAATATGTCGTTCTTGGAATGAGTGATTATTTGATCCAGCTCTACGCAGACGACACCATTCTGTTTACCTTTGGCCCTTCTTTGGACACTGTGTTAACAAACCTCCAAGCGAGCTTCAACGCCATACAACACTCCATCCGTGTCCTCCAACTTCTTTTAAATACTAGTAAAACGAAATGCATGCTCTTTAACCGATCGCTGCCTGCACCTTACTGCCCGACTAGCATCACTACTCTGGACGGTTCCGACTTAGAATATGTAGACAACTATAAATACCTAGGTGTCTGGCTAGACTGTAAACTCTCCTTCCAGACTCACATTAAAACCTCTTGGAACTACCCATCCCGGATCCGGGATAATTGTCATCAACTACACTAATTAGCATAGTGCAACGGTCAAATAATCTTACTAGAAAATATTAATATTCATGAAATCACAAGTGAAATGTAGCGAAACACAGCTTAGCCTTTTGTTAATCACCCTGTCGTCTCAGATTTTGAAATTATGCTTTACAGCGAAAGCAAGACAAGAGTTTGTGTAAGTTTATCGATAGCCTAGCATAGCATTATGTCCAGCTAGCAGCAGGAAGCTTGGTCACGAAAATCAGAAAAGCAATCAAATTAATCGTTTACCTTTGATGATCTTCGGATGTTTTCACTCACGAGACTCCCAGTTAGACAGCAAATGTTCCTTTTGTTCCATAAAGATGATTTTTATACCCAAAATACCTCCGTTTGTTTGTCACGTTATGTTCAGAAATCCACCGGAAATAGCGGTCATGACAACGCCCCCAAAAATTCCAAATTATATCCATAATATCGACAAAAGTTTTTTATAATCAATCCTCAAGGTGTTTTTCAATATCTATATCTATTCGATAATATATCAACCGGGACAGTTGGCTTTTCAGTAGGACCGGGAGGAAAAATGGCTACCTCTCTCTTTTACGCAAGAATCACTCTGAGAGCCATCAGCTGGCCACTTACGCAATGTGGTCGTTTATGCTCATTCTTCAACATAAAGGCGTGAAACTACGTCTAAAGTCTGTAGATATCTTAGGGAAGACGTAGAAAAAGGAATCTGGTTGATATCCCTTTCAATGGTCAATAGGGATGCATAGGAACACAAAGGTTTCAAAATATGAGTCACTTCCTGATTGGATTTTCCTTAGGCTTTCGCCTGCAATATCAGTTCTGTTATACTGTCAGACAATATTTTTACAGTTTTGGAAACGTTAGTGTGTTTTCTATCCTAAGCTGTCAATTATATGCATATTCTAGCATCTGGTCCTGAGAAATAGGCCGTTTACTTTAGGAACGTTATTTAACCAAAAATAAAAATAGTGCCCCCTAGCTTCAAGAGGTTTTAACCATCTCCAATCCAAAGTTAAATCTAGAATCGGCTTCCTATTTCGCAGCAAAGCATCCTTCACTCATGCTGCCAAACACACCCTCGTAAAATGGACTATCCTACATATCTTTGACTTTGGCAATGACATTTACAAAATTGCTTCCAACACTCTACTCAGCAAATTGGATGCAGTCTATCACAGTGCCATCTGTTTTGTCACCAAAGCTCCATATACTACCCACCCCTGTGACCTGTATGCTCTCGTTGGCTGGTCCTCGCTACATATTCGTCGCCAAACCCACTGGCTCCAGGTCATCCATAAGTATTTTCTTGGTAAAGCTCTGCCTTATCTCAGCTCACTGGTCACCATAGCAACACCCATCTGTAGCATGCATTCCAGCAGGTATATTTCACTGGTCATCCCCAAAGACAACACCCCCTTTGGCCGCCTTTCCTTCCAGTTCTCTGCTGCCAATGACTGGAACAAATTTTTAAAAGCTGGAGACATATCTCCCTCACTAACTTTAAGCGTCAGCTGTCAGAGCAGCTTACCAATCACTGCAGCTGTACACAGCCCATCTGTAAATAGCCCATCCAACCATCCAACTACCCACCTCATCCCCATATTTGTTTTTGTTTTTCTGCTGTTTTGCACACCAGTATTTCTACTTGCACATCCTCATCTGCACATCTATCACTCCAGTGTAAATTGCTAAATTGTAATTACTTCTCCACTATGGCCTATTTATTACCTTAGCTCCTTACTTAATTTGCACACACTGTATTCAGATTTTCTATTGTGTTATTGACTGTACGATTGTTTATCCCATGTGTAACTCTGTTGTTTTTGTCGCACTGCTTTGCTTTACTTGGCCAGGTAGCAGTTGTAAATGATATCTTGTTATCAACTGGCCGACCTGGTTAAATAAAGGTGATAAATAAAAAATGACAGTAAAATATATACATTCACACTCAGACATACACACTCTCACAGTGCAACATGAGAACCACTGTACTGAGATGTCGTAGGTGTTACAGCCACAGAAAAATATTAATTAGTCAGTAGTTTATAGTGTGAAAGGAATCTCCAGCTGAAAATGGAGACAGGTGGAGACCTATCATCAGATGAGGTGGTGAATTCACAGGGTGGCAAGCAGAAACACATGCTCTCTTTCTCTCTCTCTAACTCTCTCTTGTCTGGGAGGGAAGTGAAAATAGCTTTTCTTCTCATCTGAGGTTTGATTCAAGGTTATCCAGGCGAGAAAGAGCTTACAGAGCAGCGTGTTATAGCTCTCACAGGTCTATTTCTACTCAGCTCAGAGAGGAATATTGGCTTTTCTGCTCTTTGTGTTATCCACACTGTTTTAATGACATACAGCATAAATCGGCTTCATATAAACAGTGTTTATTTAGCGTTTTAATTAAATTAATTCCATTGGGATGCATGTAGCCTTGAGGTTTTTAATTTCATGCTATTTTCCAAAATGGGTCAATTTGATCATTTCAAAATGGCTTATTGGAAACAAGGAAGTGTGTTCTGGTGAAAGGTCACAATATAGAGATACTGTGACGTAATCAAGCACTAACAAACAAGTCTGCTACATCGTGTTCAAATTATGAAATTAAACCTGTAGGAAGATACACAAGTATATACACTACCGTTCAAAAGTTTGGGGTCACTTAAAAATGTCCTTGTTTTTGAAAGAAAAGCTATTTTTTTGTCCATTAAAATAACATCAAATTGATGTTGTATACGCCTATGTAGATATTCCATCAAAAAAATCTGCCGTTTCCAGCTAAGATAGTAATTTACAACATTAACAATGTCTACACTATTTTTCTGATCAATTTGATGTTATTCTAATGGACAAAAAATTTGCTTTTCTTTAAAAAACAAGGACATTTCTAAGTGACCCCAAATTTTGAACAGTAGTGTATGTATACACAGTGGTTATTTTTTCCACAAACGTTGAGACAGTAAATAGATATTTCAGTATTATTGTTTTTTAAAGGGAAAGGCACAATACTGGCTTACAATTAAAACACATTTTTTATTGGACAACTATTAAAAGATGAAGGTTTTGGCCTTAAATCAAAACCAGTATTATTGTTATTTGAGTCTACATAAAATGGAAGATCAAATGTAGTAGTGATCAATAATGTGATCGTGGCCAGCTGTATCACTGGCTTCACATTCAAGTTCATGTTCAGTCATATTGATCATGTTGTTATTGATTATGTAATGGTTCAGCAAGGGGTAGAGGTTACCGACCTGGGTAAATTGATTAACACAGTAGGAAAATACCATTATGTTAAACATGTGTAAATCTATTTCTCACAAAAGATATCCATTGTCTCATTATTAATTGTTCCAATCTACAACATGGAAATATAATGTGGCCCAGGATTTCCTCTCCTCATCCTCCCTCCTTCTCAGGAACTTCCCATGATCTGCCTTCCCTCCTAGAGCTCCAACAGCCTTTTCAACTGGTTTAGGGAAGGGGATGCCTAGTCAGTTGCACAACTCAATGCATTCAACCGAAATGTGTCTACCGCATTTAACACAACCACTCTGAATCCTTGGCACACAGGGAGCAGTTGTTATTTGGGGTTAACTGCCTTGCTCAAGGGCAGATTTTTCCACCTTTTCAAAATCAGGGACCTTAACCAGCAACCTTTCGGTTACTGGCCCAAAGCTCTTAACCGCTAGGCTACCTGCCAGCTGTGTGTGTGTGTGTGTGTGTGTGAGACAAAATTTGGACAATACACGCTAATTATCAAAATCACACCTTGATCTGTTTCACCTGTCTTGTGATTGTCTCCAACCCCCACCAGGGGTCTCCCATGACCTCATGTGTATATATACCTGCGTTATCTTTTTGTCTTGATAGATGCCAGCAAAGCCACAACACAACACTAAATACATTTATTGCACTCTAACGGTGACAAATGGTACCCACAAACTGTTAGGGCCTACATAAATCTGTCCCAACACCAGAGTCCCAACAGCAGTCCCAACACCTTACCACTGCTACATCTGACTATCAGCGCAGCCTTGTCTGGCAGCGAAACAGTTAATTCAGCCTCATTTACTGCCTTTAAAAAAACGAATATGATGTGGCTGACTTGCTTTAACAAGGTACGGTGGGATTCAAAATGGTCGGTAATCTGTTTGTTAACTTGGCTTTCGAAGACCTTAGAAAGACAGGGTAGGATAGATATAGGTCTGTAGCAGTTTGGGTCTAGAGTGTCACCCCCTTTGAAGAGGGGGATGACCGCAGCAGCTTTCCAATCTTTAGGAATCTCAGACGATACGAAAGAGAGGTTGAACAGGCTAGTAATAGGGGTTGCAACAATTTTGGCAGATCATTTTAGAAAGAGAGGGTCCAGATTGTCTAGCCCGGCTGATTTGTAGGGGTCCAGATTTTGCAGCTCTTTCAGAACATCAGCTATCTGGATTTGGGTGAAGGAGAAATGGTGGGGGCTTTGGCAGGTTGCTGTGGAGGGTGCCGGGCAGTTGACCGGGGTAGGGGTAGCCAGGTGGAAAGAAATGCTTATTGAAATTCTCAATTATAGTGAATTTATTGGTGGTGACAGTGTTTCCTAGCCTCAGAGCAGTGGACAGCTGAGAGGAGGTCCCCTTATTCTCCATGGACTGTACAGTGTCCCTAAACGTTTTGGAATTAGTGCTGCGGGATGCAAATTTCTGTTTAAAAAAGCTAGCCTTTGCTTTCCTAACTAATTGTGTGTATTGGTTCCTGACTTCCCTGAAAAGTTGCATATCGTGGGGACTATTCGAAGCTAGTGCAGTACACCACAGGGTGTTTTTGTGCTGGTCAAGGGCAGTCAAGTCTGGAGTGAACCAAGGGCTGTATCTGTTCTTAGTTCAACATTTTTTGAAAGGGTCATGCTTATTTAAAATGGTGAGGAAAGCACTTTTAAAGGACAACCAGGCATCCTCTACTGATATCCTTCCAGGATACCCAGGCCAGGTCGATTAGAAAGGCCTGCTCACAGAATTGTTTTAGGGAGTGTTTGACAGTGATGAGGGGTGGTCGTTTGACCGTGGACCCATAACGGACGCAGGCAATGAGGCAGTGATCGCTGAGATCGTGTTTTCAACCACAGCAGATGGTGCATTTAGAGGGCAAGTTGGTCAGGATGATATCTATGAGGGTGCCCATGTTTACGGATTTGGGGTGGTACCGAGTAGGTTCCTTGATCATTTGTGTGAGATTGGGGGCATCTTAGATTTTATGATGGTCGAGGTGTTAAGCATATTCCAATTTAGGTCACCTACCAGGAGGAACTCTGATGATATATGGGGGTCAATCAGTTCACATATGGTTTCCAGGGCACAACTAGGAGCTGAGGGGGGTCTATAACAGGCAGCAACAGTGGGGGACTTATTTCTGGAGAGATGGATCTTTAAAAGTAGAAGCTCAAACTGTTTGGGCATAGACCTGGATAGTATGACAGAACTCTGCAGGCTATCTCTACAGTAGATTGCAATTCCGCCCCCATATATGGATATGCAGCGCCTCTTTTGAGGGATGCAATAGAATCATGCAGAAAGGAATGGAAATGTTATTAGGCTTTTTGTTTGTGTGTGAAGTTCATGTTCAAGTGGAAGATGGTAAAGGAGTCAGTTTCATTCCCAGCATGCCACAGCACACTTAAATGTCTCTATACAAGACTGCACCTCTATCCTACACATCCCTCTCTTGAGACCTCCCCTAAAGGTCACAACCTCCCTTCTCTGAGGTTATCTCTCCCCCCTCCCTGTCCCCCATCACCCCCTTCCCTCTGACTCTCTCGGTCAGGGCATTCTTGGGAAACTGTTCTTATGGCTGATTTATTGAATTGAGCTATCGTGGAGCTCCAGAGAGGGCAGGGGGGTTGGCTGGGTCACTCTCCCAGGGAAACCTCCTCCTCCCTGGGCAGCGGTGATTTAGTGAAGGGGTAACCCTCTGGAGCTCAAAGCGGAGGATGCTGTAGCTATGATGTTATCGGTGAACGAGATTGAGATCTGAAATCCTTCAACAACAGAGTCATCAGTCCTAACAGTGAGGCCAATGACTCAGTTTAACTACAGCGACAGACAGAGGTCCTGCAGGAGAGAGTGTAGTGATAAATAATGTTTATTATCTACATTTGATTAACCTCACTATCTGACTCCATTTAATATTATAGTAAAACCATGTGCAATCAAGTATTATGTGTTTAGCTGACTAAGATCAAGAAATGGTCGTGAGAAGCGAATGCAAAACGCAAGCATTATTTAATTCAAGGCATGAAGCTTAAGTTACAAAGTATTAAGCATTACAAGGCATTCACAATCTAGGCATGAAAATCCTACAGTTACAAAGCAAAGTGTCACACCCTGATCTGTTTCACCTGTCTTTGTGATTGTCTCCAACCCCCTCCAGGTTTCGCCCATCTTCCCCATTATCCCCTGTGTATTTATACTGGTGTTCTCTGTTTGTCTGCTGGCAGTTCATCTTGTTTGTCAGGTCAACCAGCGTTTTGTATCAGCTCCTGCTTTTCCCCAGTCTTTCTTTTCTCGTCCTCCTGGTTTTGACCCTTGCCTGTCCTGACCCTGAGCCCTCGCGACTGACCACTCTGGCTGCCGCTGACCCTGCCTTCTGTCGTGTACCTTTGCCCCGTCTCTGGATTAACGACCTCTGCCTGACCTGACCCTGACCCTGAGCCTGCCTGCTGTCCTGTACCTTTTCCCCTGTTGCTGTAAGAAACATTGTTACTTCGACACGGTCTGCACCTGGTCTTACCTTATCCCGATACAAAAAATGAATGTAACAGGCCTACTCAGGCCCAAGGCCGAGCAGCCAGCAAGTTAAACATGTTCATAAACCTTTATAAGTGGATAACAGGAGCAAGAGAGAATTCCGATTCCCTTTATACCAGATCTGACTTGTTTATATTCTAAATCAAATGTTGACCAAACAAAAGGTAATGAAACTAAAATATACAATCGGATCAAACCAGCCAACATCCTCTAGGAAGGGGGATCACATCTACTATATGTGTGATGACTTGAAGGGGGGGTAGGCTTGGAGCAATAGACATACAGTAAGACAGCATTCCTGAGAGGACAACTGCATACAGTGTCATCAGAGTTCACTCTGAACAACTACAAGTAACCACAGAGATGTTACGTCCATATAGATGATCTTCAGAGGACAGGTTTTAGATACCAGCCATGGATGCAATAGTGTTATTTTAACACACATTTCTGTTGTCAATTCTCTGGTTACTGTTGGAGAGCGAGCACAGAGAGCACATAGATCAGGCCCGAGCCTAGAAGATGGATGAAGGGATGGAGAGAGGGATCTGTGATTCCCATACTCTTGACGGGGCAAGATGGAGAAGCCTTGTATTGATGTGTTGCATTGCTGAGTCTTGTCTGGTACTCACCTGGAGACAGGCATGTACTCTGCATCTCGCATAAGATATCTTAGAATATTTAGTTAGATAGTATTCTTCATCATCTGTTAGCATATTTGTTTGATTTCTTTACAGGCTCTGTATGTTATTAAGATATAGTAACACAGAGACACACAAATTACTAGTTAGTTCACATTGGTCCAGCACAGTTTACTTTTGGGTACATTTTATCACCACTTGAGACAATTGATATACAACATCACCATAATGTACAGCCACAGAGATAAGAAAACTGAAACAGTACACGTCATCTCTCATTATACTAATGCTCTCTTCAACAATAAAATGCATTGTCCTGAAGTTTGCGTTTCTGCTGACAGTTCCTATGACCATTCATAGGACTTGGATTGGTCAATCCAGTCTGATAGAAGATCATTTATAAACCTATTTAGTTAAGAGTGTGCCTGTTAGGACCCGTTAGAGAAAAGCTGACAGAGAGACGATGTCATAAGATGGGATCTCCCATGTAACTGTAGCGCTAAGACAAACACAAGCATGTAGTGGGGTAATATTTATCGTATGGATATTATACCGTATATACCTTATATGCAACTCGTCATAAGACTTTCTGACTCCATAAAGATAAATAGAAATATGCATGTAAACTATGTGCAATAAAGTATTATGTGTTTAGCTGACTAAGATCAAGGAATGGTCATGAGAATGGAATTCTAAATACAGCTGTACTTAATTACTTTGTAAAATAAATGGATTCACATACAAGGCTTAAAGCTTAAGTTACAATAATGATTAACAAATCATTATTCTAATCATGATCAGAGAGAGAAAGAGAGAGAGAAAGAGAGAGAGAAAGAGAGAGAGAAAGAAACCATGGCTTGTGCCATGGCCCATAGCTCATGGGAGAGGGAGAGAGAAAGAAAGAGTGTCTCACCAGCGCAGGTCAGGCACAATAGAGAAAGATAGAATGAATCTAAAACTCTGTATAACATCTGAGTTGTTAGGATTCAAAATCTGAGTTGTTGACCAATAGTATTACTGTAAAGTTAACCTCCAATCAGGTATCAGACCAACAGACCTGTAAAGACAACAGAGCCACACTTCTCTTTCCCACCTGGACAAAAGGAGGACCTATGTGAGAATGCTGTTCATTGGCTACAGCTCAGCGTTCAAGACTATAGTGCCCACAAAGCTCATCACTAAGCTCAGGACCCTGGGACTAAACACCTACCTCAGCAACTGGATCCTGGACTTCTTGATGGGCCGCCCCAGGTGGTAAGGGGAGGCAACAACACATCTGCCACGCTGATCCTCAACACGGGGGCCCCTCAGGGGTGCGTGCTTAGTCCCCTCCTGTACTCCCTGTTCACCCACGACTGCGTGGCCAAGCACGACTCCAACACCATCATTAAGTTTGTTGATGACACAAAGGTGATAGGCCCGATCACCGACAATGATGAGACAGCCTATAGGGAGGAGGTCACAGACCTGGCAGTGTAGTGCCAGGACAACAATATCTCCCTCAAAGTGAGCAAGACAAAGGAGCTGATCGTGGACTACAGGAAAAGGAGGGCCAAACAAGCCCCCATTCACATCGACTGGGCTGTAGTGGAGCGGGTCGAGAGTTTTGAGTTCCTTGGTGTCCACAACACCAACAAACGATAATGGTCCAAAAACACCAAGACAGCTTTTCAACCGTTCGCTGCCTGCACCCGAACGCCTGACCAGCATCACCACCCTGGATGGTTCCGACCTTGAATATGTGGACATCTATAAGTACCTAGGTGTCTGGCTAGACTGTAAACTCTCCTTCCAGACTCATATCAAACATCTCCAATCGAAAATCAAATCAAGAATCGGCTTTCTATTCCGCAACAAAGCCTCCTTCACTCACGCCGCCAAACTTACCCTAGTAAAACTGACTATCCTACCGATCCTCGACTTCGGCGATGTCATCTACAAAATTGCTTCCAACACTCTACTCAGCAAACTGGATGCAGTTTATCACAGTGCCATCCGTTTTGTCACTAAAGCACCTTATACCACCCACCACTGCGACTTGTATGCTCTAGTCGGCTGGCCCTCGCTACATATTCGTCGCCAGACCCACTGGCTCCAGGTCATCTACAAGTCCATGCTAGGTAAAGCTCCGCCTTATCTCAGTTCACTGGTCACGATGGCAACACCCATCCATAGCACGCGCTCCAGCAGGTGTATCTCACTGATCATCCCTAAAGCCAACACCTCATTTGGCCGCCTTTCGTTCCAGTTCTCTGCTGCCTGTGACTGGAACGAATTGCAAAAATCGCTGAAGTTGGAGACTTTTATCTCCCTCACCAACTTCAAACATCTGCTGTCTGAGCAGTTAACCGATCGCTGCAGCTGTACATAGTCTATTGGTAAATAGCCCACCCATTTTTACCTACCTCATCCCCATACTGTTTTTATTTATTTACTTTTCTGCTCTTTTGCACACCAATATCTCTACCTGTTCATGACCATCTGATCATTCATCACTCCAGTGTTATTAATCTGCAAAATTGTAATTATTCGCCTACCTCCTCATGCCTTTTGCACACAATGTATATAGACTCCCCCTTTTTTTTCTACTGTGTTATTGACTTGTTAACTGTTTACTCCATGTGTAACTCTGTGTTGTTTGTTCACACTGCTATGCTTTATCTTGGCCAGGTCGCAGTTGCAAATGAGAACTTGTTCTCAACTAGCCTACCTGGTTAAATAAAGGTGAAATAAAAAAATAAAAAATAAAAAAGAGGGCATGAAAAAACCTATTCCCCCTCAGAAGATTGAAAATATTTGGCATGGGTCCCCAGATCCTCAACAAGTTATACAGCTGCACCATTAAGAGAATCCTGATCAGTTGCATCACTGTCTGGTATGGCAACTGCTCGGCATCCAACCGTGAGGCGCTGCAGAGGGTAGTGCGTACGGCCCTGTACATCACTGCCTGGTATGGTAACTGCTCGGCATCCGACCGTGAGGCGCTGCAGAGGGTAGTGCGTACGGCCCTGTACATCACTGCCTGGTATGGTAACTGCTCGGCCTCTGACCGCAGGGTACTACAGAGGGTAGTGCGTACGGCCCAGTACATCACTGCCTGGTATGGTAACTGCTCGGCCTCTGACCGAAGGGTACTACAGAGGGTAGTGCATACGGCCCAGTACATCACTGCCTGGTATGGTAACTGCTCGGCCTCTGACCGCAGGGTACGACAGAGGGTAGTGCGTACGGCCCTGTACATCACTGCCTGGTATGGTAACTGCTCGGCATCCGACCGCGAGGCGCTGCAGAGGGTAGTGCGTACGGCCCTGTACATCACTGCCTGGTATGGTAACTGCTCGGCCTCTGACCGCAGGGTACTACAGAGGGTAGTGCGTACGGCCCTGTACATCACTGCCTGGTATGGTAACTGCTCGGCCTCTGACCGCAGGGTACTGCAGAGGGTAGTGCGTACGGCCCAGTACATCACTGCCTGGTATGGTAACTGCTCGGCCTCTGACCGCAGGGTACTACAGAGGGTAGTGCGTACGGCCCTGTACATCACTGCCTGGTATGGTAACTGCTCGGCCTCTGACCGCAGGGTACTACAGAGGGTAGTGCATACGGCCCAGTACATCACTGCCTGGTATGGTAACTGCTCGGCCTCTGACCGCAGGGTACGACAGAGGGTAGTGCGTACGGCCCTGTACATCACTGCCTGGTATGGTAACTGCTCGGCTTCTGACCGCAGGGTACTACAGAGGGTAGTGCGTACGGCCCTGTACATCACTGCCTGGTATGGTAACTGCTCGGCCTCTGACCGCAGGGTACTACAGAGGGTAGTGCGTACGGCCCAGTACATCACTGCCTGGTATGGTAACTGCTCGGCTTCTGACCGCAGGGTACTACAGAGGGTAGTGCGTACGGCCCTGTACATCACTGCCTGGTATGGTAACTGCTCGGCATCCGACCGTGAGGCGCTGCAGAGGGTAGTGCGTACGGCCCTGTACATCACTGCCTGGTATGGTAACTGCTCGGCATCCGACCGTGAGGCGCTGCAGAGGGTAGTGCGTACGGCCCTGTACATCACTGCCTGGTATGGTAACTGCTCGGCCTCTGACCGCAGGGTACTACAGAGGGTAGTGCGTACGGCCCAGTACATCACTGCCTGGTATGGTAACTGCTCGGCCTCTGACCGCAGGGTACTACAGAGGGTAGTGCGTACGGCCCTGTACATCACTGCCTGGTATGGTAACTGCTCGGCCTCTGACCGCAGGGTACTACAGAGGGTAGTGCGTACGGCCCTGTACATCACTGCCTGGTATGGTAACTGCTCGGCCTCTGACCGCAGGGTACTGCAGAGGGTAGTGCGTACGGCCCTGTACATCACTGCCTGGTATGGTAACTGCTCGGCCTCTGACCGCAGGGTACTGCAGAGGGTAGTGCGTACGGCCCTGTACATCACTGCCTGGTATGGTAACTGCTCGGCCTCTGACCGCAGGGTACTGCAGAGGGTAGTGCGTACGGCCCTGTACATCACTGCCTGGTATGGTAACTGCTCGGCATCTGACCGCAGGGTACTGCAGAGGGTAGTGCGTACGGCCCTGTACATCACTGCCTGGTATGGTAACTGCTCGGCCTCTGACCGCAGGGTACTACAGAGGGTAGTGCGTACGGCCCTGTACATCACTGCCTGGTATGGTAACTGCTCGGCCTCTGACCGCAGGGTACTACAGAGGGTAGTGCGTACGGCCCAGTACATCACTGCCTGGTATGGTAACTGCTCGGCCTCTGACCACAGGGTACTACAGAGGGTAGTGCGTACGGCCCTGTACATCACTGCCTGGTATGGTAACTGCTCGGCCTCTGACCGCAGGGTACTGCAGAGGGTAGTGCGTACGGCCCTGTACATCACTGCCTGGTATGGTAACTGCTCGGCCTCTGACCGCAGGGTACTACAGAGGGTAGTGCGTACGGCCCTGTACATCACTGCCTGGTATGGTAACTGCTCGGCCTCTGACCGCAGGGTACTGCAGAGGGTAGTGCGTACGGCCCTGTACATCACTGCCTGGTATGGTAACTGCTCGGCCTCTGACCGCAGGGTACTGCAGAGGGTAGTGCGTACGGCCCTGTACATCACTGCCTGGTATGGTAACTGCTCGGCCTCTGACCACAGGGTACTACAGAGGGTAGTGCGTACGGCCCTGTACATCACTGCCTGGTATGGTAACTGCTCGGCCTCTGACCACAGGGTACTGCAGAGGGTAGTGCGTACGGCCCTGTACATCACTGCCTGGTATGGTAACTGCTCGGCCTCTGACCGCAGGGTACTACAGAGGGTAGTGCGTACGGCCCTGTACATCACTGCCTGGTATGGTAACTGCTCGGCCTCTGACCGCAGGGTACTGCAGAGGGTAGTGCGTACGGCCCAGTACATCACTGCCTGGTATGGTAACTGCTCGGCCTCTGACCGCAGGGTACTGCAGAGGGTAGTGCATACGGCCCTGTACATCACTGGGGCCAAGCTTCCTGCCGTCCAGGCCTATATACTAGGTGGTATCAGATGGAAAAAAAATGTCAAAGACTCCAGTCACCCAAGTCATAGACTGTTCTCTCTGCTACTGCACGGCAAGCGGTACCAGAGTGCCATGTCTAGGTCCAAAAGGCTCCTTAACAGCTTCTACCCCCAAGCCATAAGGCTGCTGAGCAATTTAAAAAATGTCTACCCGGACTATTTGTATTGAACTCTCCCCCCTTTTGTTTTTGCACTGCTGCTACTCACTGTTTATTATCTATGCATAGTCACTTTACTCTTACCTACATGTACAAATGACCTTGACTAACCTGTACCCACGCACATTGACCAGTACCCCTGTATATAGCCTCGGCATTGTTATTTTATTGTGTTACTTTTAATTATTTTTTTACTTTAATTTTTAGGAAATATTTTCTGAACTCTAATGTCTTAAAACTGCATTGTTGGTTAAGGGCTTGTAAGTAAGTATTTCCTGGTAAGGTCTACTACACCTGTTGTATTCGGCGCATGTGACAAAAAAAATCATATTTGGAGGTTGGCGAGATAATATGGAGAACACTGACATCCTGAGAAAACAACAAAATCTTTTGCATGCCAAGAATAGTCACTTTAGGGGCTTCCCTACAAGCGCGCGCACACACACACACACACACACACACACACTTTGTTTGTTTGACTATCCTTGTGGAGACGAACCTTAACATCTAACACTAATTGTAACCCTAACCCTGAACCTAACCCCTAAGCCTTAAATAGCCTTTTTCCATGTGGGGACTTACAAAATGTCCCTACTTGTCCGATACTCTTTTCCTATCCTTGTGAGTACTTCCGGTCCCCACAAGGATAGTAAAAACAAACACACACACAAAGGCCTCTTATCAGATCAGCCGGTGGAATACGTTGAATTACAGATGGACATGGATGTTAAAGTCTTTTCATGTCGGTCACATGAATCGATGAAAATAATATTCAGGACTCATGTCATGTCCCAGAGATATCAGATCTATGAGATATGAAAAGCCTGCTGAGGTGACACAATCCTGTCATCCTGTCACATGTCATCTCTCCTTCACTTACTGATCTCACTCTGATTGCTTCTATTGACTTTCTGTTTTTTCTTTGTGAGAGACTCTTTGTGAGACACTAAGTCTTGAAGAAGAAATGAATAAACATCATGTATTGCTGTATCAGATTGTTATTAGATTATTTGACAGCATGTCTAAACATGTTTGAGTACGTGCTAGATTTACTGTAATACCTGCTGTATGATAAACAACCTGGGCTAGGGTTAAGGTTAGGGTTAGGATTATGACTAGGGTTGGAGCTAGGGTCAGGGCTAAGGTTAGGGTTGAGGCTAGGGCAAGGCTGGGAGGTAAACTGTAAAAAATAATATACAAGTATTCATTCACGGACCAGTTTGGATGTTTACTTTACCTTCTATAAGGGATGGATCTAAATTTACATAATGGGTACCTGGAGGAAAAAAGGGGAGAGTCATGCTTTTTCAATTTCAGTTAAGTGGGAGGGTTTAGTATTTTATGTATCTAGTGCAGGGGAAGGTCATGTCATTTGTAATTGATGACATTTTAGAATTATACTGATCAAAAATATAAACTCAACATGTAAATTGTTGGTCCCATGTTTCATGAGCTGAAAAATAAGATCCCAGGCATTTCCCATACGCGACAATAAAAGGCCACTCTAAAATGTGCAGTTTTGTCACACAACACAATGCCGCAGATGTCTAAAGTTTTCAGGGAGTGTGCAATTGGCATGCTGACTGCAAGAATGCCCAACAGAGCTGTTGCCAGATAATTGAAAGTTAATTTCTCTACCATAAGCCACCTCCAATGTTTTTTTAGAGAATTTGTCAGTACGTCCAACCGGCCTCGCAACCGCAGTCCACGTGTAACCACCCCAGCCCAGTACCTCCACATTCGGCTTCTTCACCTGCAGGATCGTCTGAGATCAGCCGCCCGACAGCTGATGAAACTGAGGAGTATTTTTGTCTGTAATAAAACCCTTTTGTGTGGAAAAACTCATTCTGATTGGCTGGGCCTGGCTCCTCAGTGGGTGGACCTCAGGCCCACCCATGGCTGTGCCCCTGCCCAGTCATGTGAAATCCATAGATTAGGGCTGACTTCCTTATATGAACTGTAAAACAGTAAAATCGTTGAAATTGTTGCATGTTGCGTTTATATTGTTGTTCAGTATAGTTGCTTATTAGGGTTTATATCAATGTGTGACTGATCCTGGGCTCATTCTCATTTTACATTTACATTTGAGTCATTTAGCAGACACTCTTATCCAGAGCAGTAGTGAGTGCATACATTTCAGACTTCAGTTCTCTCTGTACTGGTTGCGCAATATCAAATGCGCCTATAGGCTATTTAGTGTGGTCAATCATATTATCAAAGTTATATTTCTAAGATAGCTGCTGGGATTGTCTAAATACAACTAGGCTGCATTACACACTGCAATGGATATTCCAAACCTGAGCCCCGGGCCTGCTCTGCTCTTGCTGATCAAAAACTTTTCTTGTGTGCTGCTTAACCATGGGTGCTGTGTAGGCCTACACTGGCAGTTCAGAAGGAGAGTCAAAGGCTTCTTTCAATTTTTTGTTGCTGACCTCCTCATGCCTTTTGCACACAATGTATATAGACTCTCTTTTTTTTCTACTGTGTTATTGACTTGTTAATTGTTTACTCCATGTGTAACTCTGTGTTGTCTGTTCACACTGCTATGCTTTATCTTGGCCAGGTCGCAGTTGCAAATGAGAACTTGTTCTCAACTAGCCTACCTGGTTAAATAAAGGTGTTCTCAACTAGCCTACCTGGTTAAATAAAGGTGTTCTCAACTAGCCTACCTGGTTAAATAAAGGTGTTCTCAACTAGCCGACCTGGTTAAATAAAGGTGTTCTCAACTAGCCGACCTGGTTAAATAAAGGTGTTCTCAACTAGCCGACCTGGTTAAATAAAGGTGGAAGAAAAGAAGAAAAAAGACCTTGTGCACGGACTAGCCGACAGCCTATGTTCTGTTCAGTTTGAGAAGGAGACCGCGAAGATGAGGAGGATCATGAGTCAACTTCGATAGCTTTCTACTACTATAGTTGATTTGATTAAATACAGTATGTTTCTACTACTATAATTTATTTGATTAAATACAGTATGTTTCTACTACTATAGTTGATTTGATTAAATACAGTATGTTTCTACTACTATAATTGATTTGATTAAATACAGTATGTTTCTACTACTATAATTTATTTGAATTAAAAACAGTATGTTTCTACTACTATAATTTATTTGATTAAATACAGTATGTTTCTACTACTATAATTTATTTGATTAAATACAGTATGTTTCTACAACTATCATTTATTTGATTAAATACAGTATGTTTCTACTACTATAATTTATTTGATTAAATACAGTATGTTTCTACTACTATAATTTATTTGATTAAATACAGTATGTTTCTACAACTATCATTTATTTGATTAAATACAGTATGTTTCTATTACTATAATTTATTTGATTAAATACAGTATGTTTCTACTACTATATTTGATTTGATTAAATACAGTATGTTTCTACTACTATAGTTGATTTGATTAAATACAGTATGTTTCTACTACTATAGTTGATTTGATTAAATACAGTATGTTTCTACTACTATATTTGATTTGATTAAAAACAGTATGTTTCTACTACTATAGTTGATTTGATTAAATACAGTATGTTTCTATTACTATAATTTATTTGATTAAATACAGTATGTTTCTACTACTATATTTGATTTGATTAAATACAGTATGTTTCTACTACTATAGTTGATTTGATTAAATACAGTATGTTTCTACTACTATAGTTGATTTGATTAAATACAGTATGTTTCTACTACTATATTTGATTTGATTAAATACAGTATGTTTCTACTACTATATTTGATTTGATTAAAAACAGTATGTTTCTACTACTATAGTTGATTTGATTAAATACAGTATGTTTCTACTACTATAGTTGATTTGATTAAATACAGTATGTTTCTACTACTATATTTGATTTGATTAAAAACAGTATGTTTCTTGCCCCTGATGTATTTATCAGAGTTATTGACCTCACAATAAGCCAGATTCTAGTAACTTACATTGAGGTGCTGAAACTTGAAGCAGCAGCCAAAGGGCAAAATCAATCTGAAATGGAGGTCAAATTCGAGTAGGCAGACTTCAACTACCTTTAATATAATTAGACTTAACAACAAGAGGCATTGTGTTGGAGCCTATGTCTTCCTATTTAGGAAATAAGTGGTAGGCCTACCTATCTATATCCATAGCTGTATTGGTCAATTCCTGCACCCATCATGCACTCTTGAAATAGCCTACGTCTGTCAGAGAAGGGCTGTTAATTAAGTTAAACCCAAGAATTGAGGGGGTATGGGAGGGTATGCCGTAGGCCTACTTTTTATTAAAGAAAATGGAAAAAAGCACAGGACTACCCCTTATTAGCCTAAGATTTTTAAGTAAATAATATGGATCCGATTATATAAAGTGATATATAACAGCGCTTTGGTCCGCAATACTTTATTCTAGAAACAAGCTGTGAAATAGCTGGGAAAGATGTGACTCCAAGGCAGATGGGATGTGATTGTTCTGTTTCTTTCATTCAGAGGCTGAGCTACAACCTTCTATAGCCGAGGAGACAAAACATGGACTTTACTTATTCATTGATTCAGTTATTCCTTTTCTGTACAATAGAGGCCTCAGACAGATTTTAGGGAAACACTTGTGACCATCTCTCGTTAGGTTAAGACACAGAAGAAGAGTAGCCAGCAGTTAAAGCTGACACTTTTCTGCCTCAGTTGGCCTACTCTCTCAGATTTGGCATTGGAGAAATATGATTTGATGAAAACATAGGCCTATACCTCTGTCTATTCTTAGCCTGTAATTTCGGCAATTTGTGTGGTATTAAAACATATTCCGCTAATATGTAAAATTATGTTAGAATTGCAAGAGATGTTTATGAAAGGCTTTTTTCTCAGACCTGCAAATACTAAAACATTCATGTATTTACTATAAAGGAGATCTTTCCACCCCCACGGTTAGGAAAGGTTTAGGTCGGGTTTAGGTTTAGGTTTTGGTTTAGGTTTAGGAGAAGCAGGTTGCCTAGTGGTTAGAGCGTTGGGCCAGTAACCGAAAGGTTGCTGGATCGAATTCCCGAGCTGACAAGGTAAAAATCTGTCATTCTGCCCCTGAACAAGGCAGTAAACACACCAGGAGGCAGTCATTGTAAATAAGAATTTGTTCTTAAGTGACTTACCTAGTTAAATAAAGGTCAAATATATTTTGCTGAAGGGAGGGGCAATTCATTTTCAGTTCAGGGAGGTCCGATTTTCTCCATGTAACCGTTATTATAAATAACGTTCACTCCCTAATTGTATTTTAATGTTTGAATTGTTACATTAATTTAAAAATAACATGAAAACAATGCCTTTTAACTCAAGCAAGAAACTGATGACAGCTGAGAACTGCTAGCTAACATCCTAGCACAACAAGTCAACAACTTCGGGAGATCAAGCTTGCCAAATAGACCGCCAACTACTGTCTTAATATGCTTCTATTTTTTGACATGAATAATTGTCTAGATTGCAGTAAGAACTGCAATCTAGCAGAAAATGCACAGTACAGATGTTTAGGCATACTAAGTCAAAAGAAACATGATACAGTGTGTAAATAACAACAAATTAGTGCAGGAAATGAAGACATTTATGAAAATCCTGGAGGAAGTGAGATCTGGAATTGAACAAATATGTATGCAAATGTCTACCGTTGGTCGAGTGCCAGAGTTTGAGGCTACAAAATAGTATTTTGATTCTTATGCAACTTTCTACAATTAGTTTTGTCTACTTGTAATTTAGGGTTGAACCGGGATGTGGATATAAAGCTAGGGCTAGGGTTAGGGTTAAAGTTAGCCCAGCTAGCACATTTGGTTCCTTGGAAGTTGTGGGAACGTACGTTTTTTGTTTCCCATTAGTTCTGGGAACGAAGTCATATGTTCTGAGAACTTTTTATTATGTTTCCCTGAAAGTTTTCCTTGGAGTATTTATTAACATTCTGAGAATAGAAATGATAAGATATTTGAAGATAATTAAATAACGTTCTGAGAACATGTTTCAGTAATTTTTTTAATAATGTCTCTAGCTTAGGCTAATTGTTTTGAACTCAAAGCACAGATAGGACAGATGGAAATTAATTTGCTTTGGCATTATTCATGAATTTGTATTTTATTTATTGTGATACGGCATCAGTGAGATTCAAACCTATGATCTTGTGTTTTCAATCCATGGTATTTGTCCACTGCGCCACCAATATGGAGTTAGCAGGCCCCATTTCAAAAGGGAACAAGCACTCATTAAGGTCAGGTGTGGCCAATTAGTGGGCGTGGCCAACACACCTGAACAATCTTAACACAGAAGAACGTTGTTTGTTAACATTCTCTGAACGTTCTGAAAACATGACTTTAAATAGAACCATGAGGAATCCTGTAAGAAACGTGATGCTGAAGTATTGAAATTCCCACAGAAAAACGTTGTTTCTTAACGTTCTCTGAACTATTTGAGAACATTCCTAATGTCAAACCAGTTGGAGAATGTACCAATAAAATGACCCAAAATTAAAATAAATATAACCATGTTTGAACTTTTAGGGAACGTTCTCTTAAAGTAATGAAATACCAAGAAAATAACATTATTTTGTTAAGATCCTTAAATGTGCTGAGAATGTTCCAAAGCCATGTAACTATCCTGCACCATTCCCAGGGCGTTGTGGGAAGGTTGTATATACAGTGCATTCGTAGTATTCAGACCCCTTGACTTTTTACACATTTTGTTAGTTACAGCCTTATTCTAAAATGGATTTAAAAAACAACATTTCCCTCATCAATCTACACATAATAACCATAATGACAACGCAAAAACAGGTTTTATTCAAAATAAAAAACTGAAATATCACATTTACATAAGTATTCAGACCCTTTACGCAGTACTGTTGAAGCACCTTTGGCAGCGATTACAGCCTGGAGTCTTCTTGGGTATGACGCTACAAGCTTGGCACACCTGCATTTGAGGAGTTTCTCCCATTCTTCTCTTCAGATCCTCTCAAGCTCTGTGAGGTTGGATGGGGAGAGTCGCTGCACAGCTATTTTCAGGTCTCTCCAGAAATGTTCGATCAGGATCAAGTATGGGCTCTGGCTGGGCCACTCAAGTACATTCAGAGATTTGTCCCGAAGTCACTCCTGCGTTGTCTTGACTGTGTGCTTAGGGTCGTTGTCCTGTTGGAAGGTGAACCTTCGCCCCAGTCTGAGGTCCTGAGCGCTCTGGAGCAGGTTTTCATCAAGGATCTCTCTGTACTTTGCTCTGTTAATCTCTTCCTCTGTCCTGACTAGTCTCCCAGTCCCTGCAGCTGAAAAACATCCCCACAGCATGATGTTGCCACCACCAGGCTTCACCTTAGGGATGGTAATGGCCAGGTGATGAGCAGTGCCTGGTTTCATCAAGATGTGATGCTTGGCATTCAGGCTAAAGAGTTCAATCTTGGTTTCATCAGACCATAAAATCTTGTTTCTCATGGTCTGAGAGTCCTTTAGGTGCCTTTTGGCAAACTCCAAGCGGGCTGTCATGTGCATTTTACTGAGTGGTGGCTTCTGTCTGGCCACTCTGCCATAAAGGCCTGATTGGTGGAGTGCTGTAGAGATGGTTGTCCTTCTGGAAGGTTCTCCCATCGCCGCAGAGGAAATGTGGAGCTCTGTCAAAGTGACATTTGGGTTCTTAATCACGTTCCTGACCAAGGCCCTTCTCCCCCGATTGCTCAGTTTGGCCATTCGGCCAGTTCTAGGAAGAGTCTTGGTGGTTCCAAACTTCTTCCATTTAAGAATGATTGAGGCCACTGTATTCTTGGGGACCTGGAATGCTGCAGAAATGTTTTGGTACCCTTCCCCAGATCTGTACCTTGATTCAATCCTGTCTCTGAGCTCTACGGACAATTCCTTCGACCTCATGGCTTGGTTTTTGCTCTGACATGCATCAACTGTGGAACCTAATATAGACAGGCGTGTGCCTTTCCAAATTTCCAATCAATTGAATTTACCACAGGTGGACTCCAATCAGGTTGTAGAAACATCTCAAGGATGATCAATGGAAACAGGATGCATCTGAGCTCAATTTCGAGTCTCATAGCAAAGGATCTGAAAGCTTATGTAAATAAGGTATTTATGTTTTTATTTGTAATAAATGTGCAAACATTTCTAAAAACCTGTATGAGCTAGCTGGGAGGGTTGAGGCTAGGGTTAGGGTTGAACCGGGATGTGGATGTGAAGCTAGGGTTAGGGTTAGGGAGGTTGAGCAGGCTGTTGAATACTGAGATGGGAAAGCATACACTTGTAAACATACACACATGTACACAAACACATGTCCGTACAGACACCTGAGAGCACACAAACAGGCACAAAACATGCAGCAGCATCATGCCCATTTAAACTAATGGGACGCTTGCCTCCTCCACACACACGTGTATGTACGGTATGGACACACAAAAACACACACAAACCATCCTGCCCCTTTGTTTGGAGTTTAGGCCATCCATCTGTCACGCCCTGGTCTTAGTATTTTGTGTTTATATATTTATTTGGTCAGGCCAGGGTGTGACATGGGTTTATTTTGTGTTGTGTTTATATATGGGGGTTTTTCGTAGGTTTTGGGATTGTGGCTTAGTGGGGTGTTCTAGCAAAGTCTATGGTTGCCTGAGGCGGTTCTCAATCAGAGGCAGGTGATTCTCGTTGTCTCTGATTGGGAACCATATTTAGGCAGCCATATTCTTTGAGTGTTTCGTGGGTGATTGTTCCTGTCTCAGTGTTTTATATTTCACCAGATAGGCTGTATAGGTTTTCACTTTCCGTTTGTTGTTTTGTATTTCGTGTTTATTTGTTTATTAAACATGTATCTAACTTACCACGCTGCATTTTGGTCCGACTCTCTTTTGACGGAAGAAAACCGTAACACCATCAGACTATTCCAAAGTGTGATTCCTACTATATTCCCCATCCAGGACAACTACCCTCTTTCAGTATCTGCACGGTGAAAAATTACTATTATTACAAGTGATTATGGCTATTATTACAATAAGCATCACTGTAGTTCCACTATTAAACCCTGCCAGCAATTAAACATGAGGCTATACTACATTAGTCCATTTATCTTTCCCAGCAGATTAGGTCAATGATGATGTTTTTGTTCACACACACACACACACACACACACACACACACACACACACACACACACACACACACACACACACACACACACACACACACACACACACACACACACACACACACACACACACACACACACACACACACACACACACACACACACACACACATAAACTACACTACACTATGAGAAGTTTCTGCTGCACTCTCCAAGGCAGTAATGTGATTTGTAAAAAAAGTTGTAGGATAATGAGGTTAATATCAGCAGAGAATAACTCTAATCCTCCCTCATACTCTCTCTGTTTTTACCTTAGAGGAAGTCTGATAACACATTTTAGGAGAAGAAACAGACTAGGATTGGTTTATCTAAATCCATGTATATCTATCCTTTATCCCTATATGTCACATTTAATCCTTTCTCCCTTTATCTATCCTGTCTCGTATTTACTGTAATTTCCAGTTATCCACTTGTGATTGGTCAAGAGTAAGGAGTGTAGAGGACAAACCTGGGCTGGCGTGATTTATAGAAACCTATTACAGCATGAAATACCCCTCCAATACCACCCAGTCTGCGTCTGTGTGCGTGTGTGTGACCATGCAGTCGTCCATGGCAAAGACAGGAATGTACCATCAAGGCCAAATGGCCTTTCCAAACGACCTTATGTTCCGTGTGGAGCAGCCAAAGACTGGCCAGGCTGAGGCCCTGTGACAGTGATGGATTCCTCCCCGTATTCAGGGAGACACAGGGATACACATCATTCCAACTCAGTCACGGCAACACACACACATTAGCACAAACATGGGACAAGCGTGTGTGTGTGTGTGTGTTTGCGTGTGTGTGTGTAAGTGTATGTGTATGTGTGTGTGTGTGTGTGTGTGTGTGTGTGTGTGTGTGTGTGTATGTGTGTGTGTGTGTGTGTGTGGGGTGTGGGGAGGCTTGGTTATAGATAGGGGCCCTAGTGACCCTATGAGTACACTTGATTTCAGCCCTATTACAGAGATTACTGTCAGAGAGGCAGGGACACTGTCAACAGAAGGAATAGAGACGAAGGAAAGAGAGGTGGATGGTATGGAAGGAGAGAGGGAGGGAGGGGAGGAAGGAAGGCTCAGGGGAGATTGGGAGGTATGGAAGGAGAGAGGGAGGGAGGGGGAGGAAGGAAGGCTCAGGGGAGAGGGAGAGGCATAGAAGGAGAGAGGGAGGGAGGGGGAGGAAGGAAGGCTCAGGGGAGAGGGGGAGGTATGGAAGAGAGAGGGAGGGAGGGTAAGGAAGGAAGGCTCAGGGGAGAGTGGGAGGTATGGAGGGAGAGAGGGAGGGAGGGGGGGAGGAAGGAAGGAAGGCTCAGGGGAGAGGGGGAGGTATGGAAGGAGAGAGGGAGGGGAGGGGAAGGAAGGAAGACTCAGGGGAGAGGGGGAGGTATGGAAGGAGAGAGGGAGGGAGGGGAAGGAAGGCTCAGGGGAGAGGGGGAGGTATGGAAGGAGAGAGGGAGGGAGGGGAAGGAAGGCTCAGGGGAGAGGGGGAGGTATGGTTGAATGGAGGGAAGGTGGGAGGAACTGAAAGGATATGAAGTGAGGGTTGTATAGAGGGAGGACAGCATGGAGGGAAAGGAAGAGGACAGATATTCCCACATGGTAGTGACCAGGAACAGAGAAAGGGACTGATACACCACACAACCACATTCTCTCTCTACCCTGTCAGTGAGAAATACAAAACCAGTCTAAATGGAATGATTGGTACAATATGATACAATATCAGTACTGACTGCATTTGCAACTTGTTTAAGACCTATCATCAACTGATGTCAGCTGGTCTATGGGATAAGTGATGCCTTTAATCATAATTTTATCTCGGCAGGCTTTTTATTTGCGAGAAACGGTGGTGTAGTTTATCCTGGTCAGTCAATCGACTGCTCTTCCCTCTGCTAGCCTCTAGCTGACTCCACAGTTAACCCGTCAACTTCTAGCGAATCTTTGTTTTCATTTCAACAATTTACTATCTGTGATGTGCTAGATGCCTTCCTTAAGATTGATGTAAAATAAAAACCACTGGAGCTGATATGCTTGATCCAGCTTTTAGACCAGGCTGGTTTTAGACCAGGTCATAGCACTATCTCTGCTGCATCCCTAGATAATAAATGATGTGGTTAACTGTATAGATAAAAGGCAGCATTGTGCTGCCCTCTTAATTGACCTGTCAAAGTCTTTCAATACTGTTGATCACTCACTGCTAATTCAGAAGCTTTCCTCAATTGGCCTAGACCAGGCTGCATGTAAGTGGTTTAAAAATGACTTGACAGATATAACTCAATGTATATCTACTGATGGTGTTAAATCAGGTTTCTTGGATATTATGAAAGGTGTCCCGCAGGGGTCTATTCTAGGTCCTGTACTTTTGACTGTTTCCATAAAAAATATTGACTTGTCTGTCAAATATTGTAATCTGCACTTGTTTGCCGATGATACTGTTGTGTATGCTATTGCCCCCACGGTTGACCAGGGGCTATCTTTAAAAATATATATTTAACTAGGCAGGCAGTTAAGAACAAATTCTTATTTACAATGACAACCTACCTACCCTGGCTGAACACTCCCCTAACCCGGATGACACTGAGCCAATTGTGAGCCGCCCTATGGGACTCCCAATCACAGCCAGTTGTGATACTGCCCGGGATCAAACTAGGGTCTGTAGTGACACCTCTGGTACTGAGATGTAGAGCCATAGACCACTGCACCACTCGGGAGCTATCTGAACTACAGTCTGCCTTCATTGTATGACAACAAAAACTTTATTGACCTGAAATGAGTACTGAATGTAGGTAAAACTAAGTATATGCCGTTCTCTGGAGTGCATAAAAATAGGTCTGATAATTTAAGCATATGTATATTGGATGGTGTCCATATTGATCTTGTCCATGCTTACACATATCTGGGCATCTGGATAGAAGAAAAGCTGTCTTTTAAAAAGCATATTGATCAGTTAGTTAAGAAAATTAGAATAAAAATTGGCTTCTTCTATTGAAATAGGTCCTGCCTCTCACAAAATAGTAGAAAGCAGATTATTCAGTCGATATTCCTATCGGTCCTAAACTATGGCGACATCATCTATATGAACGCAGCAGCCACCTCATTAAAGCCGTTTGATGCAGTTTGTCATAGCGCTTTATTATGGGTGACTATTTTAGTACTCATCTCTGAAAGTTGGTTGTCCCTCTGATGTCACGTAGATTGATACATTGCTATGTTTTCTTTTCTAAATCCCTTTTACGAAAAGTCCCACTGTACCTAACATCATTACTAACATTGTCTCAGGGATGGCTAACTCTGGAAATTCCACTGGTCTACTGAGTTAGATAAATCAGCTTGAAGTTTTCTTGCATGTTATCTGTGGAAAAATCTTCAAAATGTTCTTAAATGTGGTGTGTTCTGGTGCCTCTAGGACCGTTCAGAAAGATGATTGAGGACCTTGTTACTGATCAATGTGTTTGTTCTTTATGACTGTTTTTCTTTCTGCTTGCATCTAGTATTTATATTTTGATGTGTGTGTTTTCTGTAACTTATTTCATTCACGGTTCATCTGTAAAAGAGATCTTGGTCTCAGTACGACTCCCTGATAAAATAAAGGTTCAATATATGTAAAAGTATGGCTGTGTTGTTTGAAAGGAATGTTAGAATATTGGCAGCTAATTTGAAACATTAATGGAATAATTCCTCTGAAACTGTCTGGCTAGCAAACAAACATACAGTGCAGATAAATTCTTCAAATTCATTATTTTATACACAATATCTTATCACAGCACTGACAAACCATGATAGACCAACTCCCTGACCAAAATGGCTGACATTTATCCCATCATGAGAAGGTTCATGTCCATTCTAGTATTCCAACACCTAATTCTATGGCATTTCCCCTGTTGTTAGTACCTTAATGGATATGATGATTTACAGGTTTCTGCAGCAGCGCTGTCATCATGATGAAGCACTCAGACAAAGCGTAAGCGCTGCAGCTAACTACACTGGCCTCCTCCTCTCCAACCCTCCTTCTCTCCACCCTTTGCCAGTTCGGTTTGCTACTGAAACCAGGTAGGGTCCTTTGTGGGTGTAATCCATAAGAGACAGAGCATTTCCCCTGTTGTTAGATGTCTAAATGGATGCAATGGTTTACAGGTTTCTGCAGCAGCGCTATGTCATCATGATGAAGCACTATGACAAATGGTAAACGCTGCAGCTAACTACCCTAGCCTGTGACTGATGATAGCCAAACCACACACCCGCCTCCTATGACTGTGAGCTAAACAGAGACGCTACAAGTCATCACAGCACAGCACAAGGGCCAGATGAGACAGGAGATGCTGGGTGAGGACCTAAACTGAGGAGCTAGGGTTGTGTTAGAGCAAAGATAGCCAGTAATTAGGTAGGTTTGCAGTAGAGGCCGGTGGAAAGGATTGTTACAGTGAGGAGAAGTGGCCGTATCCTGGGTAAGAAAGAGAGATCTATCCTGATGCAAGCAGGTGATAAAGAGCTTGGTTATTTTTCACCAGGTGCTACGGTGTGGGACGGAGAGGGGCAGATTACAGAAGGAAATAAATGGGCATTATTAATGCTTTTTCTGTTATCTCATTCACCTTAATAAATGCTATGGTATGTGTGAGAGAGTGTGTGAGAGAGAGTATGAGTAACATAGGGAAGATATCAAGGCAGAACAATGAAAGGGTTTCAGGGAACTCCATACTCTCTTTCTCTCTCACACACACGCACAGACACACGCACAGACACAGAAAAAAGGTGCTATCTAGAACCTAAAACGGTTCTTCAGCTGTCCCCATAGGAGAACCCTTTGAAGAACTCTTTCCACAGAGGGCTCTACATGGAACCCAAATGGGTTCTACTGGAACCAAAAAGGGTTCTCGTATGGGGACAACTGAAAGACCTTTTTGGAACCATTTTCTCTAAGAGTGTACGCACAGCCTGGTCCAGGTTAGACAGAGGAATTAGCCTGCATTGCTCAGTTGTTTCTCTGTTGAACTAAAGCCTCTGATGTAATGATATTAACTGAAAGCTGGTTAATATGTCTTATGAGGAGCAGATTTCAGACCTGCGCTACAGAACTGATTATGTAAACGCCCACTGCAGATGTTTCTAGAAGCCCATGTAAAGTCTCTCCCTCTCTATCTCTCTCTCCTCTCTCCCTCACTCTCTCTCCTCTCTGTCTGCCCCTCTCTCTCTCCTCTCTCTCCTCTCTCCGCCCCTCTCTCCGCCTCTCTCTCTCCTCTCTCCGCCTCTCTCTCCCCCTCTCTATCTCTCCCTCCTCTCTCCCTCACTCTCTCTCCTCTCTGTCTGCCCCTCTCTCTCTCCTCTCTCCTCTCTCCGCCTCTCTCTCCCTCTTCTCTCTCGCTGCCTCTCTCACCCTCTCTCTCCTCTCTCCGCCTCTCTCTCTCCTCTCTCCGCCTCTCTCTCCCTCTTCTCTCTCGCTGCCTCTCACCCTCTCTCTCCTCTCTCCGCCTCTCTCTCTCCTCTCTCCGCTGCCTCTCTCCCTCTTCTCTCTCGCTGCCTCTCTCACCCTCTCTCTCCTCTCTCCGCCTCTCTCTCTCCTCTCTCCGCCCCTCTCCCTCTTCTCTCTCCGCCTCTCTCTCTCCTCTCTCCGCCCCTCTCCCTCTTCTCTCTCCGCCTCTCTCTCTCCTCTCTCCGCCTCTCTCTCCCTCTTCTCTCTCCGCCTCTCTCTCTCTTCTCTCTCCGCCTCTCTCTCCCTCTTCTCTCTCCGCCCTCTCTCTCCTCTCTCCGCCTCTCTCTCCCTCTTCTCTCTCCGCCTCTCTCTCTCCTCTCTCCGCCTCTCTCTCTCTCTCTCTGCCTCTCTCACCCTCTCTCTCCTCTCTCTGCCTCCTCTCTCTCTCTCCTCCCCTCTCCCTCTTCTCTCTCCGCCTCTCTCTCCTCTCTCCGCCTCTCTCTCCCTCTTCTCTCTCCGCCTCTCTCTCTCCTCTCTCCGCCTCTCTCTCCCTCTTCTCTCTCGCTGCCTCTCTCACCCTCTCTCTCCTCTCTCCGCCTCTCTCCCTCTCCGCCTCTCTCCCTCGCTCTCTCTCTCCTCTCTGTCTGCTTGTTTTAACCCTAAACTCGCACACATGAATAAATTAGTGAACTAATCATCAAGCCTTTGAGTAATTGAATTAGGTGTGCCAGTTTAGGGTTAAAACAAAAAATGTGAAACGTCTGGGGGGACCAGAGGAGAGGGTTGGGAAACCCTACATTAGAACTTTGAACTGCACGAAACCCAAGGTGCATTCTATGGCTCTAGTCTTCCCACATGTTTTGAACATTAAAAATACACGCATGACTAATGTGTAACACAACTATGAAGGCTTTTGATGTGTGTTTGAATAAGGAGGATTTTGACCCCAGTCAATGTTACCACCAATCAACCCTGCAATCTAATATAATGCTTCTCACTCAGTTCTAGTTCAATAACTCAATGTATCCCAGCTCTGACTCGAAGCATTTCCTGATGGGGCTGAGGAAACAAACATCTCATTAGAAGTCCACAGGCCAAACAAACAGATAAATCACTGTTAGGCCGTTCATGGGGTTCCCTCTGCACCGCACCCACAGGGGCACACACACACACACACACATGCACACACGTACACGCATACACGCGGTTCTGTGCGTCACAGTCCAGTGGTATCCCTGTAGACCTCAGGTATGTGTTGTTACCGTAATTCACTTCTCTGTATCTGTGACAAGGAGCCTTACAACCATAAAACCACACAACTCAGCAATATGACTATGTTGACACAAGACCCATTCCTCTTTCCTCCCACTGTCCGTCTTACTCTGTTCATACATAGTGAGGGCCTACATCAGCCGCTAGTTTGGTCATCCACTGGTCTAAATGTGATTCTCTCTCTCCTTCTTTCCCGGTCTCTCCCCCCTCTCTCTATCTCTGTCTTCCATCTCTCTCTATCTCCCCCCTCTCTCTCTCTCCCCTTCTCTCTCTCTATCTCTGTCTCCCCCTCTCTCACTCTCTTTCTCTCTCCCCCTCTCTCTCTCTCCCTTCTCTCTCTCTCTATCTCTGTCTCCCATCTCGCTCTCTCTCTCTCCCCCTTTCTCTACTCCCTCCCTCCCCTCTCTCCCCTCTCCCTCTGATTTTCTCCCTCTCCCTCTGACTTTCCCCCCTCTCTCTCTCTCGCTCTCGCTCTCCCCCTCCACTCTTTCTCTTACCTCTCTCTCTCTCCCCTTCTCGCTCTCTCTCTCACCTTATTTCTCTCTCTCTCAATTCATTTCAATTCAAGGGGCTTTATTGGCATGGGAAACATGTTAACATTGCCAAAGCAAGTGAAGTAGAAAATAAACAAAAGTTAAATAAACAATAAAGATGAACAGGAAACATTACACTCACAGACATTTCAAATGCCATATTATGTATATTTACAGTGTTGTAACAATGTGCAAATGGTTAAATAAATAAATAAATGTAAATTTAGTGTTTGTTCTTCACTGATTGCACTTTTCTTGTGGCAACAGGTCACAAATCATGCTGCTGTGATGGCACACTGTGGTATTTCAGCCAGTAGATATGGGAGTTTATCAAAATTGGGTTTGTTTTTGAATTCTTTGTGAATCTGTGTAATCTGAGGGAAATATGTCTCTCTAATATGGTCATACATTTGGCACGAGGTTAGGAAGTGCAGCTCAGTTCCACCTCATGTTGTGGGCAGTGTGCACATAGCCTGTCTTCTCTTGAGAGCCAGGTCTGCTGTCGGTGGCCTTTCTCAATAGCAAGGCTATGCTCACTGAGTCTGTACATAGTCAAAGCTTTCCTTAAGTTTGGGTCAGTCACAGTGGTCAGATAGTCTGCCACTGTGTACACTCTGTTTAGGGACAAATAGCATTCTAGTTTGTTGTGTTTTTTGTGAATACTTTCCAATGAGTCAAGTAATTATCTTTCTGTTTTCTCATGATTTCTCATGATTGGGTCTAATTGTGTTGCTGTCCTGGGGCTCTGTTGGGTGTGTTTGTGTTTGTGAACAAAGCCCCAGGACCAGCTTGCTTAGGGGACTCTTCTCCAGGTTCATCTCTCTGTAGGTGATGGCTTTGTTATGGAAGGTTTGGGAATCACTTCCTTTTAGGTGGTTGAAGAATTGAACGTCTCTTTTTTGGATTTTGATCATTAGCGGGTATCGACCTAATTATGCTCTGCATGCATTATTTGGTGTTTTACGGTGTACACGGAGGATATTTTGTATATTTGGTGTTTGTCCCATTTTGTGAGTTCTTGGTCGGTGAGCGGACCCCAGACCTCACAATCCTAAAGGGCAATGGGTTCTATAACTGATTCAAATATTTTTTTGCCAGATCCTAACTGGTATGTTGAATTTTATGTTCCTTTTGATGGCATGGAAGGACCTTGTCTTGTCTCTCAGATCGTTCACAGCTTTGTGGAAGTTACCTGTTGCGCTGATGTTTAGGCCAGGGTATGTATAGTTTTTTGTGTGCTCTAGGGCAACGGTGTCTTGATGGAATTTGTATTTGTGGTCCTGGCGACTGGACCTTTTTTGGAACATATCTCTCTATCTCTCTCTCTGTTTGGCTCTCCACCCCTCCCTCGCTCTAGGGTCGCTGTGTTCTTTCCGTAGTGATCTGCCCATTCTGGATTCTGTCTGGTAGTTCAGAGTAAACAGAGGTCTGGAGGTAACATGTATTCTCCATCAGCTCTATTTCCAGATAGAGGGAGAGGGAGAGGAAATGAGAGAGAACTCAAAGAGAACCAGCTGTTTGCAGACCTGTGCCAGGATTACATTTCTATCTCCTGATTATACGGGAAGTTCAATAATCACACATCAGTAATGTCCAAATACCATTAGTATAGAATAATATGGAATGATAATGAATTTTACATGCAATTACGGTAGGGGATTTCTTTATGTAGGACATGTGTGAACAATATTCATTCTGCTATTAATGAACTATTCAAAAGGTTGTTGCAACCGCTAGCATGAATGTACTGTGAGCTAACACATCTTTGCACTGACGTCTCACACATACACACACACGCGCGCACACACACACACACACACACACACACACACACACACACACACACACACACACACACACACACACACACACACACACACACACACACACACACACACACACACACACACACACACACACACACACACACACACACACACGGTGGAACCTTAATTGGGAAGGATGGCTCATAGTAATGGCAGTAACAGAGTTAATGGAATGCTGTCAAACACATCAAATACATTGTTTCCAAGTGATTGATATCATTCCATTCACTTCATTCCAGACATTATTATGCGCTGTCCTCCCCCCGCCAGCTTCCTGTGACAGACTTGATGATGGTGGTCCGTTGCGTGTGAATTCCTTAGCTTCCGTCTCTCCCTCGGTTCATAACAGTTATGGTTGTGGGATAGGAGTTAATGTATACCACAGAACTCCCCACAGACAACTTAGAGAGTTATGAAAGAGACACACAGAGCCTGAGAAACATAGGGATCAGTGTAAACTGATGGTACAAAATCGAGGATGAGAGAGGAGTAAAACACATAGCCTTAGACAAAACACAGACAGGCAACAGGTGAGCCAATCTAGATCTCTCTCAGATTACGTACACAGGCGTGATAAATGCAAAACAGGAGCACATCTCAAGTTTCTCTCCCGACTGAAATTCAAGTCCTTACACAAAAATGGCTACGTCCAACTCTGTAAACTTCTATCTTAGAACAAAGGGAACCGCACTACGATTAATTACACTCTAAACCAGGGTGTGCAAACCTTTTGGCTCGAGGACCACACAAGGATTTTGAAATTCAACAGAGGCCCGCACAGATTTTTTGGGGACTGATTTGTTTGTCAAAATCAATTTGCGGACCAGAAAAAGGGCAGTTATTAGAAAATGTCAAGCAGATTGCTCAAGATTGACTTCAAAATTGGATGTCTGTCCAAGTCCTGAGGAAGTCGGGAAATGCCTTTAAAACGGCCACTAGGTGCAACATTGAGCGCCATTAGCATCTAGTAGGCTTGGGTTTAGCTATTGCATTGTGGATAATGGTGTTGATGTGAGACATGACCAGCCTTTCAAAAACCTTTAATGGCTATAGATGTGAGTGCTATTGGGTGATAGTCATTTAGGAAGGTTACCTTGGCATTTTTGGGGACTGGGCCTGTTTGAAAAAGTTGGTATTACAGCCGGGTCAGGGAGAGGTTGAACATGTCAGTGAAGACACTTGCCAGCTGGTCAGTTCATGCTCTGAATATGCGTCCTGGTATTCCGTCTTGCCCCACGTCCTTGATAATTTTTACAAGCTTAACTTTTTATGGTTGCAGGGACAGTATTGAGTAGCTTGGATGAAAAGGTGCCCATTGTAAATGGCCAGCTCCTTAGTCTCAGTTACTAATATATGCATATTATTATTAGTATAGGATAGAAAACACTCTGAAGTTTCTAAAACTGTTTGTATTATGTCTGTGAGTATAACAGAACTCATATTGCAGGCAAAGACCTGAGATTCCACTTCCTGTTTGTATTTTTTCTGGGGGTGGCAGATTTTCAACCAAGCTCTCATTGAAATTACAGCGAGATATGGATGAGTTTTCACTTCCTACGCCTTCCACTAGATGTCAACAGCCAGTAGAACTTTGTCTGATGAATCTAATGTGAAGGGGGTTTGAATGACACAGGAAATAGTCACCACTGCCACGAGTTGACCATGCTTTCACTATGCGCGTTCACAGGGGAAGGACCTGCGTTCCACCGGTCATCTGAAGTCATTCTAATTCTCCGGTTGGAATGTTATTCAAGATATATGTAAACAACATTCTAAAGATTGATTCAGTACATCGTTTGACATGTTTCTACTGACTGTTATGGAACTTTTTGACATTTCGTCACGTTATAGTGGACGTGCTTTGTGACTTTGGAATTGTTTACCAAACGCGCTAACCAAAGTAGCTAATTGGACATAAATAACGGACATTTTCGAACAAATCAAGCATTTATTGTGGACCTGGGATTCCTAGGACTGCATTCTGACGAAGTTCATCAAAGGTAAGGAAACATTTATCATGTATTTTCTGGTTTCTGTTGACTCCAACATGGTGGCTAATTTGGCTACTGTTCTGAGCTCCGTCTCAGATTATTGCATGGGTTGCTTTTTCCGTTAACTTAAAAAAAAATCTGACACAGCGGTTGCATTAAGGAGAGGTATATCTATAATTCCATGTGTATATTATCATCTACATTTCTTATGAGTAGTTCTGTTGAAATGATGTGGCTATGCAAAATCACTTGATGTTTTTGGAACTAGTGAATCTAATACGCCAATGTAAACTCAGATTTTTTCATAGAAATATGAACTTTATCAAACAAAACATGCATGTATTGTGTAACATGAAGTTCCTATGAATGTCATCTGATGAAGATAATTCAAGGTTAGTGATTAATTTTATCTCTATTTCTGCTTTTTGTGAATGCTATATTTCGCTGGACAATGGCTGTGCTTATTGTGGTTTGGTGGAGACCTAACATAATCGTTTGTAGTGCTTTCGCTGAAAAGCCTATTTGAAATGGGGACTCTTTGGTGGGATTAACAACCAGATTAACTTTAAAATGATGTAAAACACATGTATGTTTTAGGAATTGTAATTATGAGATTTCTGTGGTTTGAATTTGGCGCCCTCTATTTTCACTGGTAGTTGTCATATCGATCCCGTTAGCGGGATTGCAGCCATAACAAGTTAAAGGTCTTACTCATATCAGTTACAGAGTCCGAGATCACACAGTCGTACGGAACAGCTGGTGCTCTCATGCATGATTCAGTGTTGCTTGCCTCGAACCGATCATAGAAGGCATTTAGTTCATCTGGTAGGCTTGTGTTGCTGGGCAGCTCACGGCTGGGTTTCCCATTGCAATCCATGATAGTATGCAAGCCCTGTCACATCCATCGAGCATCAGAGTTGTCATTGTAAGATTCGATCAGACAGTGTGGTGAAGAAGGTTCAACAGCGCCTCTTCAATCTCAGGAGGCTGAAGAAATCTGGCTTGGCCCCTAAGAGCCTTACAAACTTTTATAGATGCACAATTGAAAGCATCCTACCGGGCTGTATCACCGCCTAGTACGGCAACTGCACCGCTCGCAACCACAGGGCTCTCCAGAAGGTGGTACGGTCTGCCCAACGCATCACCGGGGGCACTCTGCCCGCCCTCCAGGGCATCTACAGCACCCGATGTCACAGGAAGGCCAAAAAGATCATGAATGACATCAACCACCCGAGCCACTGCCTGTTCAACCCACTATCATCCAGAAGGCGCGGTCAGTACATGTGCATCAAAACTGGGACAGAGAGACTGAAAAACAGCTTCTATCTCAAGGCCATCAGACTGTTAAATAGCCATCACTAGCCATCACCCTATATACATAGACATGAAATCAGTGGCCACTTTAATAATGGAACACTAGTCACTTTAATAATGTTAACATACTGCTTTACTCATTTCATATGTATATACTGTTTTCAATTCTACTGCATTTTAGTCAACACCACACCTGGACATTGCCACACCTGGACATTGCTTGTTCTAATATTTATATATTTCTTAATTCCATTATTTTACTTTTAGATGTGTGTGTATTGTTGTGAATTGTAAGATATTACTGCACTGTTGGAGCAATTTCACTACACCTGCAATAACATATGCTAAATATGTGTATGTGACCAATAAAATTGCATTTGATTTGATTTGATATTGAATGTGCATTTTCTTGTTTGCTTATGGCCCTATACAGCTGGTAGTGCCAGAATCATTTTATGGTGGATAATTGACAGCTACGAAAAATATAGGTGAAAACTCTTGGTAAACAGTATGGTCTGCAGCTTATCATGAGGTATTCTATCTCAGACGAGCAAAATCTTGAAACTTCCTTAACATTAGAGATGGCGCTCCAGCTGTTGTTGAAGAGACACACCCCTCCTCCCTTCATCTTACCTGAGTCTGCCGTCCAGTCTTGACAATGCATAGAAAAAACAGAAAAATATATATCTACGTCCCCGTTCACCCATGACTCTGAGAAACACAAGGATATTACCATTTTTCAGGTCCCGTTGATAGGATAGTCTTCAACAGAACTTGTCCAGTTTGTTCTCCAGTAACTGCACATTCGCCAATAGAACAGAGGGCAGTTTCAGTATATTTGCTCGTCAACGTAGTCTCGTCAGGATGCCGCCACGCCTGCCTCTCTTTCGCCACCACTTCCTCTTTCGAGACCCAGGAATTAGGGCCTGGTCCGGAGTAAGCAGAATTTCCAGAGCTGCTGACTCGCTTTAGACATTTTAGTCCAAATCCAGGTTAGTGATAAATGTTCTGATGTCCAGAAGCTGTTTTAGGTCATAGAAAAGGATGTCGGAGACATTATTTACAAAAACAATTTAAGATCCGTGCAAAAAAAACACACAAAATAGCAGAATTGGTCAAGAGCCCATAAAACAGGTGCTACCACCGCGCCATTTTCAATTTAACTAGGCATGTCAGTTATGAACAAATTCTTATTTACAATGACAGCCTAGGAACAGTGGGCTAACTGCCTTGTTCTGGGGCAGAATGACAGATTTTTACCTTGTCAGCTTAGGGATTTGATCTAGCTAGCCCTTCAGCCCTCCATGGTTACTGGCTCAACGATCTAACCACTACGCTACCTGCCGCCCTCCCAATAAAACAATTAGAAACGTGGTTATGAATCTGAAGTCAAATTTGTAAAACCGTGAGATCTTGTTGGAAAATACATAGGTCCATTATGGGCTAAGGCACTGCATCTCAGTGCTTGAAGCATCACTACAGACACCCTGGGCTGAATCACAATCACAAGCATCGTCTGGGTTTGGCTGATGTAGGCTGTCATTGTAAATTAGAATTTGTTCTTAGCTGACTTGTTTAGTTAAATAAAGGTAAAAAACATTATATATTTCTTTACCATAATAATCTCACCCCATTTGTTTTATTTTTTTTACGCATGTATGCACCCACACACCCACCCACACAGTCTCAGTGTTCTGTTGGTTGTCTCAGTTTAAACAGAGCATGTATGCACCCACACACCCACCCACACAGTCTCAGTGTTCTGTTGGTTGTTTCAGTTTAAACAGAGCATGTATGCACCCACACACCCACCCACACAGTCTCAGTGTTCTGTTGGTTGTCTCAGTTTAAACAGAGCATGTATGCACCCACACACCCACCCACACAGTCTCAGTGTTCTGTTGGTTGTCTCAGTTTAAACAGAGCATGTATGCACCCACACACCCACCCACACAGTCTCAGTGTTCTGTTGGTTGTTTCAGTTTAAACAGAGCATGTATGCACCCACACACCCACCCACACAGTCTCAGTGTTCTGTTGGTTGTTTCAGTTTAAACAGAGCATGTATGCACCCACACACCCACCCACACAGTCTCAGTGTTCTGTTGGTTGTTTCAGTTTAAACAGAGCATGTATGCACCCACACACCCACCCACACAGTCTCAGTGTTCTGTTGGTTGTCTCAGTTTAAACAGAGCATGTATGCACCCACACACCCACCCACACAGTCTCAGTGTTCTGTTGGTTGTTTCAGTTTAAACAGAGCATGTATGCACCCACACACCCACCCACACAGTCTCAGTGTTCTGTTGGTTGTCTCAGTTTAAACAGAGCATGTATGCACCCACACACCCACCCACACAGTCTCAGTGTTCTGTTAGTTGTTTCAGTTTAAACAGAGCATGTATGCACCCACACACCCACCCACACAGTCTCAGTGTTCTGTTGGTTGTCTCAGTTTAAACAGAGCATTTGGCTGATGAATAGGATGTGATCAGACTCAGATAGGGATTCAGTCTGTCAGGTTAGATTGCTAAACCGTGGTGCTGTGACAGTCAAAAAGCCCTGAAATATGCCCACTGTAAATAAAAGCTGGGCAAGAGTTTCCACCCAGGAATTATCTTGTGATAATCAGATCTGAACCATAGTGTGTGGGATGTCTTCTAGAGTGTAGAGCCACATGGGGTAGTAGTCTGGCTAGAGCGTGATGAACAACATTGAAGACAAGGCATTACTATGGAGATACTGTACATCTTTGTGACGCTACAGGCCACACAGGATCTCTGTATAAAATTTACAGGTCTAACATTGGAATTAAAAGGTTATGTAGCCATCCACTTGACAGAAAAATAGATGAATTACTTCGCCTAAACATGGCATTGGCTTTTTAACACTTGTTTCTGAGCAAATATATTACACTGTAGCGCACACACACAGACTGTATATGTGACCACGGCACCACGTCATGGAGTTCTACTGTTAAAACTGCAACAGAGTCTACATTCTGGTGCAGTTTGTTTTGACAAATTTGAGGTTTCTAACTCTGCTTCCAAAATCAGTAGAATAAAATACAGATTACAGACCTTTCTACTGAAAACCAAAGCCAATTTAGAGATTGAAATGATTCTGTTAAATACAATTCTCATTTCAATCCTCTGACCGTAGTTTTCCTGGCTCCGATTAGAAGTGAACATAATTGATGTGAGTGGACCTTGCTGGCCGTTCAGAGTTTCCATAGAGGGCTGAAGAGCTAGCAGACCATCACATGATTAGCTATGTGTAATGGCCATACATACCTCTTTTAGAGGGGAAAGTAGGCAGAGTGCCACCTGAACTGGCCTGCCAATGTCAGACTCACTGTCAGCAACGGGGGAGAGAGAGAGAGAGAGAGAGAGAGAGAGAGAGAGAGAGAGAGAGAGAGAGAGAGAGAGAGAGAGAGAGAGAGAGACATTGTGTGAGAGAGATAGAGCCCTGCCCTACACAGGCCTGATTGCTTTAAGCCCCGGCTCGACACGAAAACCAGAATCAGAAATAACTCTGTTAGGAAATCCATTCACTGCTCCTCTCTGTCCATCACTTACTCCTGCGCTTTGCTCATGGCGGCTCTGGATCTGTGAGTAACCATAGCAATAGACATATAGACATTACAGCAATAGACATTACAGAACAGTTAACTGTTAAGCTACATTTCATCACTCTAAACTCAAGGAACAATATTGTTTTCTGTGAAATAATCTCTCCTGTTTTATATTTGACGAGGTTGAAGCACTTCTGACAGAATGTTACGATTTTAGTCAGATATGATTGTACAGTGCAGCAGAGCACAAGCAAATGGCTCAGTTTCAACATGTAAGTGATCAATTTAATGATACCTGAGCACTGCCCATACCCTACTGTAGTTATTGAAGAAGGCCCCACCCGGCCCTAACCCGATGTATACTGTCGGGGTCGTCGGGCTCGGTAGCAGAGCTCTAGTGAGAAATAGAACAAGAGATAGCAATAGAGAGCAAGAAATAAGGAGTGAGAGAACAAGAAGGGAGACAAATAGAGAGAGGGAGAGAAAGAAAGACGGCTTTGTCAATATCAGGGGGTACTTCCCCCATCCCCTCCTCACACACACACACAAACTATATTAATGTCATAACCATAGGCACACACACACCCTATATTAATGTCATAACCATAGGCACACACACACACACCCTATATTAATGTCATAACCATAGGCACACACACACACACACACACACACACACACACACACACACACACACACACACACACACACACACACACACCATAGGCACACACACCCTATATTAATGTCATAACACCCTATATTAATGTCATAACCATAGGCACACACACACCCTATATTAATGTCATAACCATAGGCACACACACACACACCCTATATTAATGTCATAACCATAGGCACACACACACACACACACACACACACACACACCACACACACCCTATATTAATGTCATAACCATAGGCACACAGCACACACACACACACACACACACACACACACACACACACACACACACACACACACACACACACACACACACACACACACACACACACACACACACACACACACACACACACACACACACACACACTCTATATTAATGTCATAACCATAGGCACACACACACGCACACGCACACACACACACACACCAAGCAATATGTTAACATGATTAGGTTGTCCCCCAAAAAGACCAAATGTAATGCTGTCCTACACTCTCTCTCCTCTAGAGACTTAGTATAATGCCCCATCATCATGTTAACATGATGGATCCATTAACTCATGGTGTTGTCTTTCACCATCAATACATACTGATTCCACTAGAGCCCTGTCCCTGGGTGTCACTGCAGATGACACACACACACACCCACCCACCCACCCACCCACCCACCCACACACACACACACACACACACACACACAGAGTAGCGATCAGAGGATATCTAACAGTGTTTGACAATCGACAACCTTGTTAAAGAGGCACTGCTAGCACCAAACGAAAAGTCATTGTAAATGTCAGGCATAATTAGCACAGGAATAAATTGCTTTAGCTTTGTGTGTGAGAGTATGTGGGTCTGTGTATGTTTGTGTGTGTGTGTTTGTGTGTGTGAGCAGAGCGGAGCAGGAAGAAAGGCTGGCTACTTCCTCCCTCCGGAGCCCTTCTGTCTGACGAGGCTCCAGCAAAAGAAACAGGGTGTGACAGCTCTTAATCCTGACGGTGTGTGTGTGTGTGTGAGACAGAGAGAGAGTAACAGAGTATACTATCACACACCTGTTTTTGCACTGTACGTGAATACATTCTATAAATAGGATATAGACGTATGGATCAAATATGGATGATTTTCTTTTGAATAAATAATCTGTCTGGGATATGACCTCATGACTGAGTCTTTCCTCTGTGATGAATGGCCTGAGCAGCCTTGACTGCTGTCCAATGGGGAGCATTCCTGTGTAGTTACAGTGGTATTACAGTGTGGTTAGCTGTGGTATTGGTGTGGTGGAGGTTCCACTGGGGAGGGCCGGAAAGGACTGGTCATGTCTGGACAATGTGGAAACAGAAAATGAGAGAGAGAGAGGTGGGTAGATGAGGTGTCAAAGGCAGCAACCACCAACACATTACAGGAACCAAATTTGAATAGAAAACCCATGTTGGTGTTTTCCTTAAAACATGACAACTGAACACTTCTTGTACATCTGATTGGATTTGGAATGTATAATTAGAAATGGAATGAATTTGGAGTTGGAACGCTTCTCTGTGGGCCTGACGTCTGCTGATGTCATCATCCAGTCAGCTCTACCGGTAAACCAACCCCACAGAGAGAGAAGAGAGGATGGTGACATCACTCCACCAGCAGACCCTCCACATCACTCCTCCTTTATTTAAAATCAATTATCAGGCTGAATGGGGGAGTGTGAAAGAGGGAAAGAGAGAGAGCAGTGTTATCGATAGACGGAGAGACAGCTGTGTGTGTTCGTTAGCAATCAGACGTCAGTGTAACTGTTACAGTCAACTCTCTCCAGTCCAGACAAACACCATTACATGTCCACTCAGTCCTAACAGTCACTTGGTGATCTTTTGTTGTGATTTAGAGTAGGGTTACACCGTAATGACTAGATGGGTTACAAGATCACAGCTCAACACCATGTAGTATTGCAGTAAAGGACCCAGGCAGAGAAAGATGGACTCCGAGCAGAACTGAGAAAGTAAAAACCCAGGAGTATTGATGTCTCATTGTTACCACCAGTGGAGTAGAGGTACCATGGTGGAGCATTTGTGATGATCATTTCACTCCAGTCTGCAGCACATCGTTTGTTACGGAGACAGCTAAGGAGAGCAGGCACTGGGCCCTGTTGACACACACACTTTTCCCTGGATGCCAGGAGATGGACGAGTCTGTCAGAGAAAAGGTTCTGTGGAGACCAGAGCCAGCATGTAGGCTACAGGTATCATCCATCCTGCCACACTGTGTGCGCACACGTGAGTGTGTGTGTGACAGCTCTCTGTTTGTCGTTTGGCCTCATCAGTCAGTCTACAACTAGTCTGTCCCTGTTGTGATCCGTCTGTCCTGCTCTCATTGACAGTCAATTGAAGGCTGCAAATACATTAGACTTTTCTCAGCATATCCTTATGAATATTATTCATGGAGAATGATATATGAGTAAACCGAGAGATACATAACTAACGGGGGTCTGACAACCTGGACGGAAAATTACAGAGGATAATAGCGGACTATATTGCCATTCCTATTTGCCATATCTTCAATTTAAGCTTACTAGAAAGTGTGTGTCCTCAGTCCTGGAGGGAAGCAAAAGTCATTCTGCTACCTAAGAATAATAAAGCCCCTTTTACTGGCTCAAAGAGCCAACCAATCTTGTTACAACCCCTTAGTAAAGTTTTGAAAAAAATTATATTTGATCAGATACAATGCTATTTTAAAGTAAACAAATTGACAACAGACTTTCAGCACGATCATAGGGAAGGACATTCAACAAGCACAGCACTTACATAAATGACTGATGATTGGCTGAGAGAGATTGATGATAAAAAGATTGTTGAGGCTGTTCTGTTAGACTTCAGTGCAGCTTTTCACATTATCGATCATAGTCTTCTTTACACCCCCTGCTATATTGTGGATAAAGCGTTAGCAGTCTATCAGAACACAGAATGTGTTCTTTAATGGAAGCCTCTCCAACATAATCTAGGTAGAATCAGGAATTCCCCAGAACAGCTGTCTAGGCCCCTTACTTAAAAAAAATCTATACTAATGACATGGCTTTGAGTAAAGCCAGTGTGTCTATGTATGCGGATGACTCAACACTATACACGTCAGCTATTTCAACGACTGAAATAACTGCAACATTTAACAAAGAGCTCCAGTGTCACGTTCTGACCTTAGTTCCTTTGTTTTGTCTTTGTTTTAGTATGGTCAGGGCGTGAGTTGGGATGGGCGGTCTATGTTCTTTTTTCTATGATTTGGGATTTCTGTGTTTGGCCTGGTATGATTATCAATCAGAGGCAGCTGTCAATCGTTGTCCCTGATTGAGAACCATACTTAGGTAGCCTGTTTTCACCCTTGAGTTGTGGGTGATTATTTTTCCTTTTCAGTGTTTGCACCATTCGGGACTGTTTCGGTTTTCATTTTTGATTATTTTGTTCTTTTGTATTTTGTAATCATTTTCCATTAAATTACATTATGGATACATACCACGCTGCATTTTTGTCCTCCGATCCTTCCTACTACTCCTCCTCAGAGGAGGAAGAAGAAACCCGTTACATCCAGTTAGTTTCAGAATGGTTGGCAAGGAATACATTTGCCCTAAATCTAAAAAAAATACTAAAAGCATTGTATTTGGGACAAATCATTCACTAAACACTAAACCTCAACTAAATGAATGATATTGAAACTGAGGTGACTAAACTGCTCAGAGTAACCCTGGATTGTAAACAGTCATGGTAAAAACATTGAAACAACAGTAGCTATGATGGGGAGAAGTCTGTCCATAATAAAGAGCTGCTCTGCCTTCTTAATAGCACTATCAACAAGGCAGGACCTTGCCGCACATAGAGCCATGACTACATGGAACCCTATTCCACAGTATTACATAGAGCCATGACTACATGGAACCCTATTCCACAGTACTACATAGAGCCATGACTACATGGAACCCTATTCCACAGTACTACATAGAGCCATGACTACATGGAACCCTATTCCACAGTACTACATAGAGCCATGAATACATGGAACCGTATTCCACAGTACTACATAGAGCCATGACTACATGGAACCCTATTCCACAGTACTACATAGAGCCATGACTACATGGAACCCTATTCCACAGTACTACATAGAGCCATGACTACATGGAACCCTATTCCACAGTACTACATAGAGCCATGACAACATGGAACCCTATTCCACAGTACTACATAGAGCCATGAATACATGGAACCGTATTCCACATCAAGTAACTCATGCAAGCAGTAAAATTAGATTTAAAAAAAAAACAGATAAAAATGTACCTTATGGAACAGCAGGGACTGTGTAGCAACAAACACAGACACATACACAATAACATACACACACGTACACAACTGTAAGTGATGTTATTGTGAAGTGGAGACATTTAGGAGCCGCAAAGTGGTAGGCCACACAAACTCACGAGTGCTGAAGCACGTGCAGAGTGTAAAAATCGTCTGTCCTCGGTTGCAACACTCACTACTGAGTTCCAAACTGCCTCTGGAAGCAACGTCAGCACAAGAACTGTTCGTCGGGAGCTTCAGGAGGAATAATGGTCTGGGACTGTTTTTCATGGTTCAGGTTAGGCCCTTTTTTGGGGAAGGCCCTTTCCTGTTTCAGCATGACAATGCCCCCATGCACAAAGCGAGGTACATACAGAAATGGTTTGCCGAGATCGTGTGGAAGAACTTGACTGGCCTGCACAGAGCCCTGACCTCAAACCCATCGAACACCTTTGGGATCAATTGGAACGCCGACTGCGAGCCAGGCCTAATAGCCCAACATCAGTGCCCGACCTAATTATTGCTTTTGTGGCTGAATGGAAGCAAGTCCCCGCAGCAATGTTCCAACATCTAGTGGACTCTCCTTCCAAGAAGACTGGAGGCTGTTATAGCAGCAAAGGGGGGACCAACTCCATATTAAAGTCCATGATCTTGGAATTAGATGGTCGACGATCAGGTGTCCACATACTTTTGGTCATGTAGTGTATGTTACTGTGTGTGTAGAAATGCACCTTTGTGAAAGTGTTTCTATGTAATGTGTGTATATGGATGACATCCTCCCAGCATGCATCCCTGGCCAAGTACACAAGACAGAGCCAATGTCTTTCCAAGCTGGTGTCACACCCCGCACTGCAGCTGCACACAGCTGGAGACTTTTTACTGTGACAGATAGGGAGAGAGGGAAGAAACGAGAAAAGGGTTGAGTCCATGTCATGAAGTAAAGGGGGTTGAAGGGGTCCATGGTAGAAGAGTTGGAGGAGAGGGGAAGATAGGGTTTGCTCCACAGGGTAGAGGGGATAGGGTCCAAGGTTGGGAGGAGGGGGTATGATAGGGGGAAGAAATGATGGTGGAAGAGGTAGTAAGAGATTGAAAAGAGAGGGTTTGGGATTTACAATTCAAAATATGATACAGACATTACAGTGTTGTACTCAGAACAGATATTTACGAAGCAGAAACATGCTTTCTTTGCTCCTGAGTGGCGCAGCGGTCTAAGGCACTGCACCTCAGTGCTAGAGGCGTCACTACAGACCCTGGTTTGATCCCAGGCTGTATCACAACCAGCTGTGATTAGGACTCCCATAGGGCAGAGCACAATTGGCTCTGGGTTATGGGAGGGTTTGGCCGAGGTAGGCTGTCATTGTAAAATAACTGACTTGCCTAGTTAAATAAAGGTTAAATAAATAGTTTTTAAAAAATTCTCCTCATCCCTGTTCCCCAAGTGGAGAAATGCTTTCTGGGCCTGATTCTGCCAGGTGAGCAGAGTTAGACAGCGGGTGATAAATGGGCCCTGTTAACCTCCCTGCCTGGCTGTGTTAGCTTAACACTGTGTTCTACTGGCCTCTCACTTTTACAACGGGACTGATGCAGACACCGTCTGTCCTGTTCTCCTGCCTACTGCCTAGTCTCTCTCGCTCACCCATAGTCTTTCTCCGTCTATCTCTTTACCTCTCACCACCTGTCTGTCTCCTGTCCTCCTGCAGCTGCTAGTTCATCTCCCTCTCTCTCCAGTCTTCTCCCTTGCTCCTCCCCTCCATCTTTCCCCGGTCAGTTCTTGTTCCCAGGAGCTCAGGGGTTTTAGATCACAGTAAAGAACAAATTGGAACAACAATGTGTAACATAATGTGTTCATCGTTCCCTGACTAGGGGGCAATGTCCAGCTCACCCCTTTCCTCTCCTTTCCCCTCGCTCCTCTTCTCCATCTCTCCCTCGCTCCTCTTCTCCATCTCTCCCTCGCTCCTCTTCTCTATCTCTCCCTCGCTCCTCTTCTCCATCTCTCCCTCACTCCTCTTCTCCATCTCTCCCTTGCTCCACACATCTGGAGAGTGTCAGGCTTCCAGGGGAGAGCAGAGAGACCATCAGTCACCATCATACACACACACACACACACACACACACACACACACACATGCGCGCGCGCACACACGCGTGAGATCAGTCAGCCCCCAGACACTGACCCGCTCTGGAACCCTGTAAGATCAGCTGCATTAAAATCACACAATAAATCTACCTGCTAACTACGTCGGGCTGCTCTACTCTATATGAAAGACCTTATTGGAAGTGGCCCTGAACATGGATTCTGATTCAGAGCAGAAGAACAGGGATTGACAACAGAAGCTCTGTGGGGAGTAGAGAGGAGAGCTGGAGACCAGATGTCTGGTAGAGACAGGAGAGGGCTAAGTTAGTGCCTTGTTATGTTGTCCCAAAGCTGTAAAATACCAGAAAGAATCATAGGGGCAAGTTTATCTGCATTAATTTTTTCAAAAATATTTTAAGAATGTTTATTATAAAAATATAAATGTTTCCACTACAAATCATTTAACATTAGTAGACAAGGCCTTTTACATTTGCACAAGCACACACACACACACACACACGCACGCACAGAGACACACACACACGCTTGCATGCACACACATACACACGCACACACGTTCATCTAAAGAAAGCTAAAAGAGTAGGGAGGGGGTGGTTAACAGTATTGCTCTTCCAAATGTCCATGATTATAAAGAAAACAGAAAACATTGACGACGCTGTCACAGAACCATGTTATAACCTACTGTCTGCTACAAACAAAACACTACACTTATGCACTGTATATGTTAACAAATAAATAATAGGTTATTATAATTGCTTTTTTTAATGTAAAAAAACAAATATAAGACAAAATAACATCAAATATAATACAAATAATTTTTGCCTTTTCAAAATGTTGCACAGATATTTTTGTTCATTCTTTTATACATAGAAACATTTGTACAAAGGGATGGCTATGGAAGGGGACTGTACTGCTAGTAGCTATAGTTACATGGTTGTTTACATATGTACATGCTAATAGAACATACAACAGCAGCTAAGGGCAACAGGCGGGCAGGGGACAGACGGGGGTGCTATCACGCATCCACACGCAATATTGTTCAGATCAGAGAGAATCATTGTCTGCTCCAGAGATGTATTACACTCACACACTCGTTGATTCCAGAGAATCATTGTCTGCTCCAGAGATGTATTACACTCACACACTCGTTGATTCCAGAGAATCATTGTCTGCTCCAGAGATGTATTACACTCACACACTCGTTGTTTCCAGAGAGAATCATTGTCTGCTCCAGAGATGTATTACACTCACACACTCGTTGTTTCCAGAGAGAATCATTGTCTGCTCCAGAGATGTATTACACTCACACACTCGTTGTTTCCAGAGCGTTGTGAGATCTCCACCGCTGCTGGAAGAAGGCATTAGAAGAGCTCGGGGTCATTGAGTGTCATCTATCTACCTTACAGAGCAGAATATGCTCTGGAGTAGTCGGTTGCAAGGTATTCTCTCTCTACCTCTCTCTCTGTCTTTCTCTGTCTCTCTGTCTGTCTCTCTGCATTTCCTTCTCTATTCCTCTCTCCCTCCACAGCTCTCTCTACTTCTACCTCTCTCCCTCGATCTCTCCTTTTCTCTCTATCCTGCTTTAGTTTGAATGAATAACACATACTGAGATTTCACACTAGGGGTAGGAATAAGGAAGCTTGGAGTGATGTATCATTACCTACTGTATAATAAGCAGACTTGTGGCAGTTAATTACAGTTCTGTATGTGGTCTGATGTATCCTGTGAACCATCAGAGCAAACTGTGTGAGTCTCATTGGTTCTGGTTGATCAAACTGATAAACTGATTGTTGTGATTATTGCTTTCTGTTTGACATCAACTGTTTTCAGACTGTAGGCTATAGCTAGGGGAAACATGGCTTAGTCTGGGAGCCCATCCAATGGTTTGGCTTCTTTCTCAAGCTGACTTTCTCTTGAGTAACACAGGAGCAGACACACAGACACACAGAGTGGTATCAGTCCTTCTCTGTGAGAGAGAGTGGGGTCTTCAGTGGTGGGAGTCCAGCGTCTCAAAGTTCATGAATGAATCTCCAGGTCTGCTTCTGTCTGCTCCAGGTTGATGTGAGTGAATTGCTGCTGCTGACTGCATTATTCTACTCAAGGCATTTAATGTCCCCCTCTCCAGAGTTAAAGAGTTGTCAGTCAAGTCCATAGGATCACGATTGGATCAGTTCTCAACGAGCCCCTTACCACTATATGTCACACAAAGGGCCCTGCTGTCCCACGTTATCCAATCCCAGCACCAGCCCTTTATCGCCATGCCCCAAGGTCCAAGGCCAGGTTCTCTCCTCTCCTGTTCTGAGTAAGGCATCTCAGCATTTGTGTGGAGTGTCTACTTCCTCCTTTAGTTTGGGACTTCCTTCCTGTATGTTAGAGAGATCAGAGGGCTGTTCTAATCCAATGAGGCCCTCCTCTCCCCATCACTACCCCTCGCAAAGGGAAGCCTCCCTTGTGGAAGGAACGTCATTGAAACGTTCACAGAGGTCTGAAGGGGAGACGCTTTAAATCATATTGGAACGGAGCCCAGAGGGTCTTCATTCAGAATGGAACAGGGCCCAGAGGGGTTTCATTCAGATTGGAACGGGGCCCAGAGGGCAGCCAGTCAGCCAGTCAGCCAGACAGCCAGTCTCTAGTGGCTCGGTCGAGTTACACTGGGACAGGGGCGTTCTTACTGTGGCTCTCTAGTGCTTTGATGCTGCTCACAATGTTCTTCTGGGGGCCGACGATAGTCACACCAACCTTCTTTAGGTCCCTGTAGAAAGAGAGAGGAGGGAGAGAGAAAGAGAATGAGCAAGAAAGAGAGAGTAAGTGCTTCAGTGTAAGACAGTGACATTAATGGCATGCCGTCAGTGATGCCCATCCCCTCCCCCTTCCGTTGGCCTGTCAATCACACAGGGCCACATTTCCCAGAAGGCCGATGGGCTGCCAGAGTCTCTAGTCAGCTGCTGGCAGAGTGGCCTTGAGCAGTTTTTGGTATATTGCTTAGTCTGAAGTGGTGTGTGTGTGTGTGTGTGTGTGTGTGTGTGTGTGTGTGTGTGTGTGTGTGTGTGTGTGTGTGTGTGTGTGTGTGTGTGTGTGTGTGTGTGAGCGTGAGTGTGAGTGTGTGTGTGTGTGCCTGTGTGTGAGTGTGCGTGTGCGCGTGCGTGTGCGCGTGCGCGTGCGTGTGTGCGTGTGTGCGTGTGTGTGCGTGTGTGTGTGTGTGTGTGTGTGCGTGCGTGCGTGCGTGTGTGTGTGTGTGTGCGTGTGTGTGTGTGTGTGCGTGCGTGCGTGCGTGCGTGTGTGTGTGTGTGTGTGCGTGTGTGCGTGTGTGTGTCTTTGGAAGGGACCTGCACTGGTACAGATAGGTGGATCACAAATGCATAATAAAAGAAATGGTCACGGCATGCTTTGTCACAACATCGGCACACAGTATGGGTTACACACATCATTTTATAAAGACACACAACTTAAAAGACTGTGTTATGTTTCATCTAGTGGACTGTATGTAGCAGCATGGTGATATTAGGTCCAGCAGTGGACAAGACACCTTCATCTCTGCTTCTGTAGGTGACTGTTGTTATAGAAGCATATTAGTGAAGCAGATCGGAGTTAGAAACAGCAGAGCTCAAACCCACTCAGTTAACATAATGTAGCTTCGGTTTCACATCGAGCTTCAGTTTTAGTGCAACAGGCTTCTCTGCTAGTCTGTAGGGTGCACATGAAACAACACATGAAAAGTCCTTATAAAGTTATTTGAATGCAAGCAGGGGGTTCTAGTTTGGAGGGCAGCCAGACAGTGTACTGCAGTCCACCCACCATCCGTTGTCTCTGGAGTTTGAAGGGAGGAGGAGGAGGAGGGGGGGGGTTAGAGGGTGGTGATCCCCATTGAAGGCTCCCACTCTGGGCAGGTGGCTGCTGTGACGTGGTGCTGGACCTCCGTCAGACAGATTCTACAGTACAGACAGGCAGGACGCAGGGCCAGGGAATGTGAATATAAGTTCACACAGCCATACTGGCAACAGTCTCTCAAAAAGGAGTATGGGTACACAGCGTTAACACCATGAACAACATGTTACAAATCAAAACATAAATAAAGTAAATAAACTGCATAAAACATGAACACATAAAGTATGACATAAATTTAAAAAGCAGTGAATGACTCATACAATAAAATGGATAAAAACAAATGACTGCGTTTTCTCCCTTCCATTTTGAAGTGTTTTAAAGTGGAGCTCATCATCTATCAGGTTTAAGTAGACCAGGGCCCAAACTCCTGACCGCTATATTCCACATGACCAATGAGAACCATAATGGACAATGTTGGAAGTGTTTACAGTGAGCAGTTTCCTGTTAGTCAGACAGAAAGGACTGTCTCATGTAGAACTCTGAAGAGGCTCTTCACTATGAGAGCACACAGAGGCTTCATTCCTGCTGCTGTGTGTCAATAGAAGTGAGTCTGATGCCTCAGACCACCCAGCCTCAGAACTACCAGAACCTTAGTTTTAAACCCACATCTTTGTCAATTGATCAGTAGATACACTCGACTAACGTGTACCCCACGCACATTGACTCGGTACCGGGACACCCTGTATATACCCTCGTTATTGTTATTTAATTGTGTTACATTTTATTATTTTTTACTTTAGTAAATATTTTCTTAACTCTTCTTAAACTGCACTGTTAGTTAAGGGCTTGTAAGGTCTACACATGTTGTATTCGGCGCATGTGACAAATAAAGTTTGATTTGATTTGATGTTAGAATAAAAGGTGTTATCTAGAACCTAAAGGGTTTTTTCGGCTGTCCCCATAGGATAACCCTTTGAAGATACATTTTTGATTCCAGGTAGAACCCCTTTGGTTCCAGGTAGAACCCTTTTGGTTCCAGGTAGAACCCGTTTCGGTTCGATGTAGAACCCTATCAACAGAGGAGGACAGCCAAAGAACCCTTTTGGAACCCTTTTTTCTAAGAGTGTATATAAGCATGATGTGTCAGTGGATTGAGGAGCGGTATGAGGTTTTGATTAGTCTGGCAGACAAACAGAGGTCAGTCAGAGCGTGGGTGGGTAGTTTCCTGCTGAATATAAAGAACTGGATTAAGACACTACTAATCAATAGACTGATATATCCTCCGGTCCGGGACTGGTCTGTCTGTGTGTCAGGACTGTACCCTCAGAGGATTAAAACAATCATATGATCCTATTAATGCTTTTATCCAGTTAAATTCTACAGAGATGCTGTAGAATGATCTTGTTATCAGAAACCATGTGTAGGCTGTACAGTTCATCTGTGATGTTTTCCATCAATACTGTTCATGGTTTTCTACTGAGTCTGCAAAGCAAGCCTTTTTGTGCCTCCGTAGTAATTGGTTAAAAGGATTCTTTCATTGATGACATGAATTCATTGATTAAATGTTTGGAGAAAAATGCAAAAAAGAGAGAGAAAGCACGAGAGAGAGAGATTAGAGTAGGAGAGAGAGAGAGAGAGAGAGAGAGAGAGAGAGAGAGAGAGAGAGAGAACAGAGAGAGAGAGTAGAGTAGAGAGAGAGAGAGAGAGAGAGAGAGAGAGAGAGAGAAGAGAGAGAGAGGGAAGAGAGAGAGAGAGAGAGAGAGAGAGAGAGAGAGAGAGAGAGAGAGAGGGAACAGAGAGAGAGAGAGAGTAGAGAGAGAGAGAGAGAGAGAGAGAGAGAGAGAGAGAGAGAGAGAGAGAGAGATTAGAGTGAGAGAGAGAGAGAGAGAGAGAGAGAGAGAGGGAACAGAGAGAGAGAGAGAGAGTAGAGTAGGAGAGAGAGAGAGAGAGAGAGAGCGAAAGAGAAAGAGAGAGAAGGAGAGCGAGAGAGGAGAGAGAGCGCGAGAGAGCGCAAGAGAGAGCGCGAGAGAAAGAGAGAGAGAGAGAGAGCGAGAGAGAGCGAGAGCAAAAGAGAGTCCTCTCTCCTTAAAAGGCATTGTTCTGTTGGACAGATCAGGCTCTCTCTCAGGCAATTAAACTTGGCCATAGTGAGGAGGGAATTTCATACGCTATTTGCATTTCATTATTTATATTGACATCAGAACAAAAGGCAACGTGGTAATTACTGCCTGGGCCTTTTGTTAGGCTTTGTAGTCACTGTTGAGCCCAGAGGGTTAGAGAGACAGAGACCTCCGCTTTGATCAGCCTGATTATGACTGTCAAATTATTTACACTGTCAAATACCTCGTCAATTAACACAACAGCAGGTCTGCAAAGGCCATATCCTCTGCTGAGAGAGAGGGAGGGAAGGAGAGAAGGCCTCCAGCGGGCCAAATCACTGCATTTCCCATGAAGCCTATATGAGCATCATGGAGGAGCCGGGAGCCCAAATGGAGGTTTATTATTAGAGAGAGAGGTTGTTATGAGTTGCATGGGGAGATGGGGGAGCACGGGGGAGATGGGGAGCATGGGGGTTGTGATCGTAGATTCTGCCAGATCCACTCTACTAAAGCTGTTCACAGGCTGTAGATCCTGTCAGAACTGGAGCTTAGAGAGTCTTTCTCTCTCTCTATCTCTCTCTCTCACTATCACTCTCTCTCTCTCTCTCTCACTCTGTGTGTGTGTGTGTGTGTGTGTGTGTGTGTGTGTGTGTGTCACCAGTGTGTGTGTGTGTGTGTGTGTGTGTGTGTGTGTGTGTGTGTGTGTGTGTGTGTGTGTGTACCAGTGTGTGTGTGTGTGTATACCAGTGTGTGTGTGTGTACCAGTGTGTACCAGTGAGCGTGGCTAAAGCTCTGTCATTATAGATTACAATCAAATGCTGCCGTCCATGGTTAACAGATTAGACCCACAGCGGTGCCTTCAAGTAATGGGAGCAGATTGTAAACATGATGGCATCTCAGTGGGGGTGGGGTGCGTGTGAGGTGTATTAAATCTGGGTTGCTGTGGCATGAGAGACTTTCTCAGGGAAAAGTCATGTTTTAAGCCTGTTGCACTCAGACACAAAAATGTCTTGGCGTTTCCATATCTCTTCAAATATTAGATCACGTACAAATACAAACTTGAACCCTGTTACACAACAACTTACATTTTGTTTGCTTGTTGGACAAGCCAAAAAAACTGAAATTCAAATTGACCATTGGTTCATCAGCAAGTGTTCAGTGAGCCCTGTAAGTGTGAGTATGAGTGTTACTACAGAGCGTCATAAGAAGCAGTCTTACTCTGCGGAGGTCTTGGGCAGGGTGTCACAGGAGCTGTAGCTGACCCCAGAGAAGGCCTCCTTACAGGGCAGAGTCCTCACGTTGTCCAGCCAATCCCCCATTGTTCCCAATGACTGAACCACCTCGGAACTACTCCTGTCCAGGAGCAGGTTGGCTGGCCTAGGAGAGGGGGGAAGCAGGGGAGAAGGGGAGGGAGAGGGGGGTGGGGGTGGGGGGATGGTTAGCCGTTGGAACAGTGGCCATGCCTGAACTACTCGTGATGAGTGGCGTGACATGGGACACAGTACAGTCCCCACAGAGAGCTGGTCAGCCTTGGAACATAAATAACACCATCCCTACTTCCTCTCTCCCTCCTCTCAGCTGACATCTCTGTCTGCCTGCCCAGAGTAAAGGTTATTATCCAGAAAACAAGAGTATAAAATAACATGCTGCACAGAGCGAAAACAAAAGGCTGTAAATCACACTTCCCCATGCACACACAAATGCAGGCAACCACGCACACAGCATGTACGAACGCACACACATACACACACACACACGCACCACAGGTCTCCCCATCAGGAAATACCTGTGGAGAGAAGGAACTACCCACAAACCCGTTCCGTTGCTGTGCGTTATGGACAAGTTCTCCCAAGTGGAAGGAAAGCCACATACACAATGTAATGTTAACTTTGTCATACAGACTAGTCTGATGATTTTCCAATATGACTGTTTGCACTGTTTCTAGGGAATTAAGTCAATATAGCTTCAAACATGTATGTTGGACGGGATTCAAATGAAAACCATACAGTGTAGATTCTATATTTATGTTTTAGAAGTGAAATCTCTGAACAATATGATTATATAACAAAACAAGCATCAATGTTCTTTTGATTACATTAATATTTTATCTTAAAACTACTAGAATTCTCAATAGTGCAACCTTAATCAGATTATAAACTGAATAACATAATTAAATCAAATCACAATTCATGCTGTTCCATTGACAATAATTTCTCCTGTTGCTGCAGGATTATTTTCCTGCTGAGAGAAACTGGTCAAATTCAAATCTGTTGATGAAGAGTCAGGCAGAGAGGACTGTCTGTGAGTCTGTCCATAACCCTGACCATGTTCACTCTGGCCGGCCGGCCAGATAGACAGACAGACAAACGTCTGTTAAACCAAAACCAGACCAGGAGACATTCCCCACATCTCCTGAGCCAATAACCTTATGTTGTTTTGTATTTTGTTTAGTGGACACCAGGCACAGCAGCTGTTGCTATAGTCATATCCGATCAACATCCAAATCAACAAGTCCACCTCCCGATGAGGCAGGGTCAGGGCAGGTCAGACCAACTCAGGCCTCATCAACAACAACCCTGACTCATACTCAACAATGATGGGTGTTGTGTCAGAGCCATTCGGAATGGTTATTTCTTTTTTTAACTAGGCAAGTCAGTTAAGAACAAATTCTTATTTACAATGACGGCCTATCCCGGCCAAACCCAGATGACGCTGGGCCAATTGTGCGCCGCCCAATGGGACTCCCAATCACGGCAAGATGTGATACAGCCTGGATTCAAACCAGGGACTGTAGTGACTCCTCTTGCACTGAGATGCAGTGCCTTAGACCACTGCGTCACTCGGGAGTGTGCGCCCGTGTTTATGTGTGCGTGTACATGTGTCTGTCAAATCAGCCAATGAGTCAGAAAACAAACGACTGGGACCATATCACCTGATCACACACACAGGCAAACAGCCTAGGGAATACAAGCCAACACAGGACAGGAAACCAGCTTGGTATTCCCATAGAGACATACATTTATAGTAGTGTAAACAAACCATAATAGCAGGAAGTCAAGTCCACACTAAGGCTGAGTGTATTATATATAATGACACACATCTACATCACAGCACGTGAATTTGCGTTGTGGGTCGTGCGGTGGTGTGTGTGTTGGCTCTGTGACGGTGTGTGATGGGACAGGTAAGGCTACTAGACGGTTCTAGAACATCTTTTTGCCATGACTCATTTCAGTAGGCTAACTTAAGGAAGTAAACAAAGCAGTAAGAGAGACAGTCTGTCTGGAACATAGTGACCCAACTAAGCAGCCAACCAGACAGACAGCTCACCATGGGGACAGCAAGAACTAGTTTGAGCTAGAACAAGCGGAAGAGGATAGAGAAAGAAGTGGCAAAGGAAAAGGAGAGCTAAGCGACTGTATGTGATTGAATCTCTTCCTGATCATCAGAGGCCTGTCTGACAGCTGAGGGCCAACCGGGCAGAAGAGATAAGAGAGGAGAGAGGCATGAAGGGAGGGAACGAGGCAAACAAACACACACACACAGCTCCCTGATTAAACCATCAGTCACGTATGAGGAGACTATCGATCTGTAAAGTTCTGTCCTCTGCCTCCAAAACTGTCATGGTGTCAGTGTAGAGGTAAACTATAGGCCTTATCTTCCCTCTGTGTGATTCTGGTGGTGGTTTAATTCTTTACTTTCTGCTGCGGTAGAGGAAGAGAACGAGGGACGAGAGACAAGGAGGGGGACAAAAAGAACATGCTAGTTGTCATGGAGAGGAGTTGGTATCTTAAACCCCTGTGTAAGCATCATATTACCTACGGCAGGATTGAGAAAATAGAGAATTCTCCATATAATGGAAAAAAAGCAAGGAGGTGAGAAAGCAAAGCTAAATTCTACCGTCCCTGTCGTTTTATCTCTCCTCCTTTTTCTTTCCGTTTTCTCTCTTTGTCTGTTTTCCACTGACCTCTGAAAGACCACTGCTGTGTAGTATCATGTTTTTAAGGCTCTCAAGAGGAGCAGAGGGAGAGAGGGAGAGAAAAAGAGGAGGAGATAAGGATATGGGGATGGGGAGGCGGGGGAGTGGGGGAGAGGTTGACATCTGGGCAGATTGGTGGAGGACAGGAGAGGAGAAGAGAGGAGAGGAATGCAGGTCTCACTGTGAGGGGATCTGAAATGGCTCTACAGGGTTTCTCCCAGAGTCTACCCCCCAGCCCTCCTCTCCTCCATTCCTCTCTCCATCTGGCCATCTGCCTCTCCCCTTTTCCCCTCTTCGCTCATCCCTTTTTCAACACCTACCCTTCCCCATTTCCCTTTAACAAGGGGCCTCATTTACCAAAGGTGCATACGCACACAAGTCACTTTTCCCGCAAAGGTTGTTATTTATCAAATTTGAACTTGACGGGAAAGTGAGCGTATCTCCACACAAATCTCAGACCTTGCTTACGCACATCTTCTAGTGGTTGGAGAATTGTATTACAAGCAAATATTGTTATTTGGGGGGAAATGGAGGCGTTTCACCAAGGGAATTCTAATAATGGTACGCTAATAAAAACATTCAAACGTAACCTAATGATAAAATTGATGCATTTGCCGTTGGTAAGGAAATGAAATAGCAGCATGTAACCTATGTTTCTTTGACTTCTATGATGTGGACCTAACTCATAATCAGATTTTCTGACATGACTGGTTATTTCCCACTACACAACAAATATTAGGCTACTCTTTATCCATCGCTCTTCCAATAGACAAGCTGAAAAATAAATAGACCGGCGGTAGCCTATACGAGGGGTACTCAACTACTATTTGAGAAGGTCCGGTCACACACATTTCCTAGGTAGCATAGGTCTGGATAGATACATGCGACCCTAAACGGTTCACACCCCTCTTGTTGGCGGAAAGAAAATGGTGCAAATAATAAGCAAATTTTCTGCAATTCTACACATTTTGCTATGGGGTGGAGAGAACATTTTGTAGATTTAAAGCTAATTTCCTACACATTTTACAATGTCTTATGTGTGTTCATATGATACCAGAGTGAGTCAACAAAATCAATGGGGCCCCCTGGGGGTCGAGGCCCCAATGGGCACATAATCTGGCCATGATAAATAACTACAAGATTCAGATAGCTGCTTAGCCTATTTTACCTATCTTGATAACATGGGCTACTTGATCAACTGGACATTTCTGACAGATTATAAATAGTTCTCTAAGATTATTTAGTGAATGGCATAACAAGAGGAAGCCTGCCCATGCACTGCCAAATTTCGAAATTGCACCTTGTGTATTCTACTATTACAACTCTCAACCGGAATAAATTGAAAGCCCAAATGACCCACGGTCAGTATTAACCCCGTTCTGGGACCAGATCCGGACTGCTGTCCGCCTGTTGACTACGGCTGCCCTCTCCAGTATGGGTAGGCCTAGGCTGCAGTATTGCTGTAAGATAGGAGCGCTACATGATAATGTAGCCTACCGTATTTAAGCCTATTCCAAGACAGGAGACAGAAACACAATCATGTATTGACTAACAAAATGAACAAAATGATGAACCAAGTCTTTTGCATAGAAGTGTGGGCTGTAAAATGTCCCTTTAAATGGTTTAAAATAGACAGTCAAACATGCAGAATGGTGGCCAGTGTTTGGCACTTGCTATGGCACATGCTTTTTATGTTCGAAAAAATCACTGTAAAAGATGAAAACATTCTGCCACACCTCTACAGCAAATGAAGGCTTTTTTGTTTTCCAGGAGAGTTTGTAGAGGTCAGAAGGGCTCTGATTTATCAATAAAAAACATGTTTGATAAATCCCAATAATTTATTGAGCACGCAAATCATAGAATCACCACGTACACCAGAATTTTGTAAGAAATGTAAGCACAGTTGATAAATGAGGCCTCAGGCCCCGTCTATAGCCCTCAAAGCTCATACTCATCAAGCCCAAATCCCAAACCCCGCTCTTCTCAAATCTTCTCTCCTACTCGCCTCGGACACCCTGTATTCAAGCCCTCTCGATACTCGCCCTTGGCCTGTTAAGGTACACCTGCACTAAGATTCTCTCCCTTTCACCCCATAGACTCAAACTCTCACCCCAGGTCCCCAGACATCGTACTCTAGCCACGGCTTTGATCTGGGCCCGTGGGGGATGGGATCTCCATTAGTCAGGGTAGCCCAGAGACATATTAGGTGTGTGAGGCCGAACACAGCTGCTCCTTTGGTATAGTGGCACATACACGCACACACACACACACACACACACACTCTCATAAATTACCTTGTCCTCCGTCTCTCCCCCTCCCACCCCTCTCGCCCTGCGCTCAGCCCAGTGTTAAAAGCCAATCAGGAAAATTACATGCAAACTCCCAGGGACCCATTTTCACTTTCTTAACAAACCATTAGTCAACGTTATGAGCGCCGACGTCTCGATAATACCAGTCTGATCCACCAACCCAGTGCCTCCCTCCCTCTCCCCTGTTCCAGCTCCAGCCTCCCTCCCTCTCCCCTGTTCCAGCTCCAGCCTCCCTCCCTCTCCCCTGTTCCAGCTCCAGCCTCCCTCCCTCTCCCCTGTTCCAGCTCCAGCCTCCCTCCCTCTCTCCCCTGTTCCAGCTCCAGCCTCCCTCCCTCTCTCCCCTGTTCCAGCTCCAGCCTCCCTCCCTCTCTCCCCTGTTACAGCTCCAGCCTCCCTCCCTCTCTCCCCTGTTCCAGCTCCAGCCTCCCTCCCTCTCCCCTGTTCCAGCTCCAGCCTCCCTCCCTCTCCCCTGTTCCAGCTCCAGCCTCCCTCCCTCTCCCCTGTTCCAGCTCCAGCCTCCCTCCCTCTCTCCCCTGTTCCAGCTCCAGCCTCCCTCCCTCTCTCCCCTGTTCCAGCTCCAGCCTCCCTCCCTCTCTCCCCTGTTACAGCTCCAGCCTCCCTCCCTCTCTCCCCTGTTCCAGCTCCAGCCTCCCTCTCTCTCCCCTGTTACAGCTCCAGCCTCCCTCCCTCTCTCCCCTGTTACAGCTCCAGCCTCCTTCCCTCTCCCCTGTTACAGCTCCAGCCTCCTCCCTCTCTCCCCTCTTCCAGCTCCAGCCTCCCTCCCTCTCCCCTGTTACAGCTCCAGCCTCCTTCCCTCTCCCCTGTTACAGCTCCAGCCTCGCTCCCTCTCTCCCCTGTTACAGCTCCAGCCTCCCTCCCTCTCTCCCCTGTTACAGCTCCAGCCTCCCTCCCTCTCTCCCCTGTTCCAGCTCTAGCCTCCCTCCCTCTCTCCCCTGTTCCAGCTCCAGCCTCCCTCCCTCTCTCCCCTGTTCCAGCTGCAGCCTCCCTCCCTCTCTCCCCTGTTCCAGCTCCAGCCTCCCTCCCTCTCTCCCCTGTTCTAGCTCCAGCCTCCCTCCCTCTCTCCTCTGTTACAGCTCCAGCCTCCCTCCCTCTCTCCCCTGTTCCAGCTCCAGCCTCCTCCCTCTCTCCCCTGTTACAGCTCCAGCCTCCCTCCTCTCTCCCATGTTACAGCTCCAGCCTCCCTCACTCTCTCCCCTGTTCCAGCTCCAGCCTCCCTCCTCTCTCCTCTGTTCCAGCTCCAGCCTCCCTCCCTCTCTCCCCTGTTCCAGCTCCAGCCTCCCTCACTCTCTCCCCTGTTACAGCTCCAGCCCCTCTCTCTCCCCTGTTACAGCTCCAGCCTCCCTCCCTCTCCCCTTTTCCAGCTCCAGCCTGCCTCCCTATCCCCTGTTACAGCTCCAGCCTCCCTCCCTCTCTCCCCTGTTCCAGCTCCAGCCTCCCTCCCTCTCTCCCCTGTTCCAGCTGCAGCCTCCCTCCCTCTCTCCCCTGTTACAGCTCCAGCCTCCCCCCTCTCCCCTGTTCCAGCTCCAGTCTCCCTACCTCTCTCCCCTGTTACAGCTCCAGCCTCCCTCCCTCTCTCCCCTGTTACAGCTCCAGCCTCCCTCCCTCTCTCCCCTGTTACAGCTCCAGCCTCCCTTGCTCTCTCCCCTGTTACAGCTCCAGCCTCCCTCCCTCTCTCCCCTGTTCCAGCTGCAGCCTCCCTCCCTCTCTCCCCTGTTCCAGCTCCAGCCTCCTCCCTCTCTCCCCTGTTCCAGCTGCAGCCTCCCTCCCTCTCTCCCCTGTTACAGCTCCAGCCTCCCCCTCTCTCCCCTGTTACAGCTCCAGCCTCCCTCCCTCTCTCCCCTGTTCCAGCTGCAGCCTCCTCCCTCTCTCCCTGTTCTAGCTCCAGCCTCCCTCCCTCTCTCCCCTGTTACAGCTCCAGCCTCCCTCACTCTCTCCCCTGTTCCAGCTCCAGCCTCCCTCCCTCTCTCCTCTGTTCCAGCTCCAGCCTCCCTCCCTCTCTCCCCTGTTCCAGCTCCAGCCTCCCTCACTCTCTCCCCTGTTACAGCTCCAGCCTCCCTCGCTCTCCCCTGTTACAGCTCCAGCCTCCCTCCCTCTCCCCTTTTCCAGCTCCAGCCTCCCTCCCTATCCCCTGTTACAGCTCCAGCCTCCCTCCCTCTCCCCTGTTCCAGCTCCAGTCTCCCTCCCTCTCTCCCCTGTTACAGCTCCAGCCTGCCTCCCTCTCTCCCCTGTTACAGCTCCAGCCTCCTCCCTCTCCCCTGTTACAGCTCCAGCCTCCTCCCTCTCTCCCCTGTTCCAGCTGCAGCCTCCCTCCTCTCTCCCCTGTTCCAGCTCCAGCCTCCCTCACTCTCTCCCCTGTTACAGCTCCAGCCTCCCTCCCTCTCTCCCCTGTTACAGCTCCAGCCTCCCTCCCTCTCTCCCCTGTTACAGCTCCAGCCTCCCTCCTCTCTCCCCTGTTACAGCTCCAGACTCCTCGCTCTCTCCCCTGTTACAGCTCCAGCCTCCCTCCCTCTCTCCCCTGTTCCAGCTGCAGCCTCCCTCCCTCTCTCCCCTGTTCCAGCTCCAGCCTCCCTCCCTCTCTCCCCTGTTCCAGCTGCAGCCTCCCTCCCTCTCTCCCCTGTTCCAGCTCCAGCCTCCCTCACTCTCTCCCCTGTTACAGCTCCAGCCCCCCCTCTCTCCCCTGTTACAGCTCCAGCCTCCCTCCCTCTCCCCTTTTCCAGCTCCAGCCTGCCTCCCTATCCCCTGTTACAGCTCCAGCCTCCCTCCCTCTCTCCCCTGTTCCAGCTCCAGCCTCCCTCCCTCTCTCCCCTGTTCCAGCTGCAGCCTCCCTCCCTCTCTCCCCTGTTACAGCTCCAGCCTCCCCCCTCTCCCCTGTTCCAGCTCCAGTCTCCCTACCTCTCTCCCCTGTTACAGCTCCAGCCTCCCTCCCTCTCTCCCCTGTTACAGCTCCAGCCTCCCTCCCTCTCTCCCCTGTTACAGCTCCAGCCTCCCTCGCTCTCTCCCCTGTTACAGCTCCAGCCTCCCTCCCTCTCTCCCCTGTTCCAGCTGCAGCCTCCCTCCCTCTCTCCCCTGTTCCAGCTCCAGCCTCCCTCCCTCTCTCCCCTGTTCCAGCTGCAGCCTCCCTCCCTCTCTCCCCTGTTCCAGCTCCAGCCTCCCTCCCTCTCTCCCCTGTTCCAGCTGCAGCCTCCCTCCCTCTCTCCCCTGTTACAGCTCCAGCCTCCCCTCTCTCCCCTGTTACAGCTCCAGCCTCCCTCCCTCTCTCCCCTGTTCCAGCTGCAGCCTCCCTCCCTCTCTCCCCTGTTCTAGCTCCAGCCTCCCTCCCTCTCTCCCCTGTTACAGCTCCAGCCTCCCTCACTCTCTCCCCTGTTCCAGCTCCAGCCTCCCTCCTCTCTCTCCAGCCTCCTCTGTTCCAGCTCCAGCCTCCCTCCCTCTCTCCCCTGTTCCAGCTCCAGCCTCCCTCACTCTCTCCCCTGTTACAGCTCCAGCCTCCCTCGCTCTCCCCTGTTACAGCTCCAGCCTCCCTCCCTCTCCCCTTTTCCAGCTCCAGCCTCCCTCCCTATCCCCTGTTACAGCTCCAGCCTCCCTCCCTCTCCCTGTTCCAGCTCCAGTCTCCTCCCTCTCTCCCCTGTTACAGCTCCAGCCTGCCTCCCTCTCTCCCCTGTTACAGCTCCAGCCTCCCTCCCTCTCTCCCCTGTTACAGCTCCAGCCTCCCTCCCTCTCTCCCCTGTTCCAGCTGCAGCCTCCCTCCCTCTCTCCCCTGTTCCAGCTCCAGCCTCCCTCACTCTCTCCTGTTACAGCTCCAGCCTCCTCCCTCTCTCCCCTGTTACAGCTCCAGCCTCCCTCCCTCTCTCCCCTGTTACAGCTCCAGCCTCCCTCCCTCTCTCCCCTGTTACAGCTCCAGACTCCTCGCTCTCTCCCCTGTTACAGCTCCAGCCTCCCTCCCTCTCTCCCCTGTTCCAGCTGCAGCCTCCCTCCCTCTCTCCCCTGTTCCAGCTCCAGCCTCCCTCCCTCTCTCCCCTGTTCCAGCTGCAGCCTCCCTCCCTCTCTCCCCTGTTACAGCTCCAGCTTCCCCCTCTCTCCCCTGTTACAGCTCCAGCCTCCCTCCCTCTCTCCCCTGTTCCAGCTGCAGCCTCCCTCCCTCTCTCCCCTGTTCCAGCTCCAGCCTCCCTCCCTCTCTCCCCTGTTACAGCTCCAGCCTCTCTCCCTCTCTCCCCTGTTATAGCTCCAGCCTCCCTCCTCTCTCCCCTGTTCTAGCTCCAGCCTCCTCCCTCTCTCCTCTGTTACAGCTCCAGCCTCCCTCCCTCTCTCCCCTGTTCCAGCTCCAGCCTCCTCACTCTCTCCCCTGTTACAGCTCCAGCCTCCCTCCCTCTCTCCCATGTTACAGCTCAGCCTCCCTCACTCTCTCCCCTGTTCCAGCTCCAGCCTCCCTCCCTCTCTCCTCTGTTCCAGCTCCAGCCTCCCTCCCTCTCTCCCCTGTTCCAGCTCCAGCCTCCCTCACTCTCTCCCCTGTTACAGCTCCAGCCTCCCTCGCTCTCCCCTGTTACAGCTCCAGCCTCCCTCCCTCTCCCCTTTTCCAGCTCCAGCCTCCCTCCCTCTATCCCCTGTTACAGCTCCAGCCTCCTCCTCTCTCCCTGTTACAGCTCCAGCCTCCCTCCTCTCTCCCCTGTTACAGCTCCAGCCTCCCTCCCTCTCTCCCCTGTTACAGCTCCAGCCTCCTCCTCTCTCCCCTGTTACAGCTCCAGCCTCCCTCCCTCTCTCCCCTGTTACAGCTCCAGACTCCTCGCTCTCTCCCCTGTTACAGCTCCAGCCTCCCTCCCTCTCTCCCCTGTTACAGCTCCAGACTCCCTCACTCTCTCCCCTGTTACAGCTCCAGCCTCCCTCGCTCTCCACTGTTACAGCTCCAGCCTCCCTCCCTCTCCCTTTTCCAGCTCCAGCCTCCCTCCCTATCCCCTATTACAGCTCCAGCCTCCTCCCTCTCTCCCCTGTTACAGCTCCAGCCTCCTCCCTCTCTCCCCTGTTACAGCTCCAGCCTCCTCCCTCTCTCCCCTGTTACAGCTCCAGACTCCTCGCTCTCTCCCCTGTTACAGCTCCAGCCTCCCTCCTCTCTCCCCTGTTCCAGCTGCAGCCTCCCTCCCTCTCCCCTGTTCCAGCTCCAGCCTCCCTCCCTCTCTCCCCTGTTCCAGCTGCAGCCTCCCTCCCTCTCTCCCCTGTTCCAGCTCCAGCCTCCCTCACTCTCTCCCCTGTTACAGCTCCAGCCCCTCTCTCTCCCCTGTTACAGCTCCAGCCTCCTCCCTCTCCCCTTTTCCAGCTCCAGCCTGCCTCCCTATCCCCTGTTACAGCTCCAGCCTCCCTCCCTCTCTCCCTGTTCCAGCTCCAGCCTCCCTCCCTCTCTCCCCTGTTCCAGCTGCAGCCTCCCTCCCTCTCTCCCCTGTTACAGCTCCAGCCTCCCCCTCTCCCCTGTTCCAGCTCCAGTCTCCCTACCTCTCCCCTGTTACAGCTCCAGCCTCCCTCCCTCTCTCCCCTGTTACAGCTCCAGCCTCCCTCCCTCTCTCCCCTGTTACAGCTCCAGCCTCCTCGCTCTCTCCCCTGTTACAGCTCCAGCCTCCCTCCCTCTCTCCCCTGTTCCAGCTGCAGCCTCCCTCCCTCTCTCCCCTGTTCCAGCTCCAGCCTCCCTCCTTCTCTCCCCTGTTCCAGCTGCAGCCTCCCTCCCTCTCTCCCCTGTTCCAGCTGCAGCCTCCCTCCCTCTCTCCCCTGTTACAGCTCCAGCCTCCCCCTCTCCCCTGTTCCAGCTCCAGTCTCCCTACCTCTCTCCCCTGTTACAGCTCCAGCCTCCTCCTCTCTCCCCTGTTACAGCTCCAGCCTCCCTCCCTCTCTCCCCTGTTACAGCTCCAGCCTCCCTCGCTCTCTCCCCTGTTACAGCTCCAGCCTCCCTCCCTCTCTCCCCTGTTCCAGCTGCAGCCTCCCTCCCTCTCTCCCCTGTTCCAGCTCCAGCCTCCTCCTTCTCTCCCCTGTTCCAGCTGCAGCCTCCCTCCTCTCTCCCCTGTTACAGCTCCAGCCTCCCCTCTCTCCCCTGTTACAGCTCCAGCCTCCCTCCCTCTCTCCCCTGTTCCAGCTGCAGCCTCCTCCCTCTCTCCCCTGTTCTAGCTCCAGCCTCCCTCCCTCTCTCCCCTGTTACAGCTCCAGCCTCCCTCACTCTCTCCCCTGTTCCAGCTCCAGCCTCCCTCCCTCTCTCCTCTGTTCCAGCTCCAGCCTCCTCCCTCTCTCCCCTGTTCCAGCTCCAGCCTCCCTCACTCTCTCCCCTGTTCCAGCTCCAGCCTCCCTCCCTCTCTCCTCTGTTCCAGCTCCAGCCTCCCTCCCTCTCTCCCCTGTTCCAGCTGCAGCCTCCCTCCCTCTCTCCCCTGTTACAGCTCCAGCCTCCCCCTCTCTCCCCTGTTACAGCTCCAGCCTCCCTCCCTCTCTCCCCTGTTCCAGCTGCAGCCTCCCTCCCTCTCTCCCCTGTTCTAGCTCCAGCCTCCTCCCTCTCCCCTGTTACAGCTCCAGCCTCCCTCACTCTCTCCCCTGTTCCAGCTCCAGCCTCCTCCCTCTCTCCTCTGTTCCAGCTCCAGCCTCCCTCCCTCTCCCCTGTTCCAGCTCCAGCCTCCCTCACTCTCTCCCCTGTTACAGCTCCAGCCTCCCTCGCTCTCCCCTGTTACAGCTCCAGCCTCCTCCCTCTCCCCTTTTCCAGCTCCAGCCTCCCTCCCTATCCCCTGTTACAGCTCCAGCCTCCCTCCCTCTCCCCTGTTCCAGCTCCAGTCTCCCTCCCCTCTCCCTGTTACAGCTCCAGCCTGCCTCCCTCTCTCCCCTGTTACAGCTCCAGCCTCCCTCCCTCTCTCCCCTGTTACAGCTCCAGCCTCCCTCCCTCTCTCCCCTGTTCCAGCTGCAGCCTCCCTCCCTCTCTCCCCTGTTCCAGCTCCAGCCTCCCTCACTCTCTCCCTGTTACAGCTCCAGCCTCCCTCCCTCTCTCCCCTGTTACAGCTCCAGCCTCCCTCCCTCTCTCCCCTGTTACAGCTCCAGCCTCCCTCCCTCTCTCCCCTGTTACAGCTCCAGACTCCCTCGCTCTCTCCCCTGTTACAGCTCCAGCCTCCCTCCTCTCTCCCCTGTTCCAGCTGCAGCCTCCTCCCTCTCTCCCTGTTCCAGCTCCAGCCTCCCTCCCTCTCTCCCCTGTTCCAGCTGCAGCCTCCTCCCCTCTCCCCTGTTACAGCTCCAGCTTCCCCCTCTCTCCCCTGTTACAGCTCCAGCCTCCCTCCCTCTCTCCCCTGTTCCAGCTGCAGCCTCCCTCCCTCTCCCCTGTTCCAGCTCCAGCCTCCTCCCTCTCTCACTTGTTACAGCTCCAGCCTCTCTCCCTCTCTCCCCTGTTATAGCTCCAGCCTCCCTCCTCTCTCCACTGTTCTAGCTCCAGCCTCCCTCCCTCTCTCCTCTGTTACAGCTCCAGCCTCCCTCCCTCTCTCCCCTGTTCCAGCTCCAGCCTCCCTCACTCTCTCCCCTGTTACAGCTCCAGCCTCCCTCCCTCTCTCCCATGTTACAGCTCCAGCCTCCCTCACTCTCTCCCCTGTTCCAGCTCCAGCCTCCCTCCCTCTCTCCTCTGTTCCAGCTCCAGCCTCCCTCCCTCTCTCCCCTGTTCCAGCTCCAGCCTCCCTCACTCTCTCCCCTGTTACAGCTCCAGCCTCCTCGCTCTCCCCTGTTACAGCTCCAGCCTCCCTCCCTCTCCCCTTTTCCAGCTCCAGCCTCCCTCCCTATCCCCTGTTACAGCTCCAGCCTCCCTCCCTCTCCCCTGTTCCAGCTCCAGTCTCCCTCCCTCTCTCCCCTGTTACAGCTCCAGCCTGCCTCCCTCTCTCCCCTGTTACAGCTCCAGCCTCCTCGCTCTCCACTGTTACAGCTCCAGCCTCCCTCCCTCTCCCCTTTTCCAGCTCCAGCCTCCTCCCTATCCCCTGTTACAGCTCCAGCCTCCCTCCCTCTCTCCCCTGTTACAGCTCCAGCCTCCCTCCCTCTCCCCTGTTACAGCTCCAGCCTCCCTCCCTCTCTCCCCTGTTACAGCTCCAGACTCCCTCGCTCTCTCCCTGTTACAGCTCCAGCCTCCCTCCCTCTCTCCCCTGTTCCAGCTGCAGCCTCCCTCCCTCTCTCCCCTGTTCCAGCTCCAGCCTCCCTCCCTCTCTCCCCTGTTCCAGCTGCAGCCTCCTCCCTCTCTCCCCTGTTCCAGCTCCAGCCTCCCTCACTCTCTCCCTGTTACAGCTCCAGCCCCCTCTCTCCCCTGTTACAGCTCCAGCCTCCCTCCCTCTCCCCTTTTCCAGCTCCAGCCTGCCTCCCTATCCCCTGTTACAGCTCCAGCCTCCCTCCCTCTCTCCCCTGTTCCAGCTCCAGCCTCCCTCCCTCTCTCCCCTGTTCCAGCTGCAGCCTCCCTCCCTCTCTCCCCTGTTACAGCTCCAGCCTCCCCCTCTCCCCTGTTCCAGCTCCAGTCTCCCTACCTCTCTCCCCTGTTACAGCTCCAGCCTCCCTCCCTCTCTCCCCTGTTACAGCTCCAGCCTCCTCCCTCTCTCCCCTGTTACAGCTCCAGCCTCCTCGCTCTCTCCCCTGTTACAGCTCCAGCCTCCCTCCCTCTCTCCCCTGTTCCAGCTGCAGCCTCCCTCCCTCTCTCCCCTGTTCCAGCTCCAGCCTCCCTCCTTCTCTCCCCTGTTCCAGCTGCAGCCTCCTCCCTCTCCCCTGTTACAGCTCCAGCCTCCCCTCTCTCCCCTGTTACAGCTCCAGCCTCCCTCCCTCTCTCCCCTGTTCCAGCTGCAGCCTCCCTCCCTCTCTCCCTGTTCTAGCTCCAGCCTCCCTCCCTCTCTCCTGTTACAGCTCCAGCCTCCCTCACTCTCTCCCCTGTTCCAGCTCCAGCCTCCTCCCTCTCTCCTCTGTTCCAGCTCCAGCCTCCCTCCCTCTCTCCCCTGTTCCAGCTCCAGCCTCCCTCACTCTCTCCCCTGTTACAGCTCCAGCCTCCCTCGCTCTCCCCTGTTACAGCTCCAGCCTCCCTCCCTCTCCCCTTTTCCAGCTCCAGCCTCCCTCCCTATCCCCTGTTACAGCTCCAGCCTCCCTCCCTCTCCCCTGTTCCAGCTCCAGTCTCCCTCCCTCTCTCCCCTGTTACAGCTCCAGCCTGCCTCCCTCTCTCCCCTGTTACAGCTCCAGCCTCCCTCCCTCTCTCCCCTGTTACAGCTCCAGCCTCCTCCCTCTCTCCCCTGTTCCAGCTGCAGCCTCCCTCCCTCTCTCCCCTGTTCCAGCTCCAGCCTCCCTCACTCTCTCCCCTGTTACAGCTCCAGCCTCCTCCCTCTCTCCCCTGTTACAGCTCCAGCCTCCTCCCTCCCTCCCCTTTTCCAGCTCCAGCCTGCCTCCCTATCCCCTGTTACAGCTCCAGCCTCCCTCCCTCTCTCCCCTGTTCCAGCTCCAGCCTCCCTCCCTCTCTCCCCTGTTCCAGCTGCAGCCTCCCTCCCTCTCCCCTGTTACAGCTCCAGCCTCCCCCTCTCCCCTGTTCCAGCTCCAGCCTCCCTCCTCTCTCCCCTGTTACAGCTCCAGCTTCCCCCTCTCTCCCCTGTTACAGCTCCAGCCTCCCTCCCTCTCTCCCCTGTTCCAGCTGCAGCCTCCCTCCCTCTCTCCCCTGTTCCAGCTCCAGCCTCCCTCCCTCTCTCACTTGTTACAGCTCCAGCCTCTCTCCCTCTCTCCCCTGTTATAGCTCCAGCCTCCTCCCTCTCTCCACTGTTCTAGCTCCAGCCTCCCTCCCTCTCTCCTCTGTTACAGCTCCAGCCTCCCTCCCTCTCTCCCCTGTTCCAGCTCCAGCCTCCCTCACTCTCTCCCCTGTTACAGCTCCAGCCTCCTCCCTCTCTCCCATGTTACAGCTCCAGCCTCCCTCACTCTCTCCCTGTTCCAGCTCCAGCCTCCTCCCTCTCTCCTCTGTTCCAGCTCCAGCCTCCCTCCCTCTCTCCCCTGTTCCAGCTCCAGCCTCCCTCACTCTCTCCCCTGTTACAGCTCCAGCCTCCTCGCTCTCCCCTGTTACAGCTCCAGCCTCCCTCCCTCTCCCCTGTTACAGCTCCAGCCTCCCTCGCTCTCCACTGTTACAGCTCCAGCCTCCCTCCCTCTCCCCTTTTCCAGCTCCAGCCTCCCTCCCTATCCCCTGTTACAGCTCCAGCCTCCCTCCCTCTCCCCTGTTACAGCTCCAGCCTCCCTCCCTCTCCCCTGTTACAGCTCCAGCCTCCCTCCCTCTCCCCTGTTACAGCTCCAGACTCCCTCGCTCTCTCCCCTGTTACAGCTCCAGCCTCCCTCCCTCTCTCCCCTGTTCCAGCTGCAGCCTCCCTCCCTCTCTCCCCTGTTCCAGCTCCAGCCTCCCTCCCTCTCTCCCCTGTTCCAGCTGCAGCCTCCTCCCTCTCTCCCCTGTTCCAGCTCCAGCCTCCCTCACTCTCTCCCCTGTTACAGCTCCAGCCCCTCTCTCTCCCCTGTTACAGCTCCAGCCTCCCTCCCTCTCCCCTTTTCCAGCTCCAGCCTGCCTCCCTATCCCCTGTTACAGCTCCAGCCTCCCTCCCTCTCTCCCCTGTTCCAGCTCCAGCCTCCCTCCCTCTCTCCCCTGTTCCAGCTGCAGCCTCCCTCCCTCTCTCCCCTGTTACAGCTCCAGCCTCCCCCTCTCCCCTGTTCCAGCTCCAGTCTCCCTACCTCTCTCCCCTGTTACAGCTCCAGCCTCCCTCCCTCTCTCCCCTGTTACAGCTCCAGCCTCCCTCCCTCTCTCCCCTGTTACAGCTCCAGCCTCCTCGCTCTCTCCCCTGTTACAGCTCCAGCCTCCCTCCCTCTCTCCCCTGTTCCAGCTGCAGCCTCCCTCCCTCTCTCCCCTGTTCCAGCTCCAGCCTCCCTCCTTCTCTCCCCTGTTCCAGCTGCAGCCTCCTCCCTCTCTCCCCTGTTACAGCTCCAGCCTCCCCTCTCTCCCCTGTTACAGCTCCAGCCTCCCTCCCTCTCTCCCCTGTTCCAGCTGCAGCCTCCCTCCCTCTCTCCCCTGTTCTAGCTCCAGCCTCCCTCCCTCTCTCCCCTGTTACAGCTCCAGCCTCCCTCACTCTCTCCCCTGTTCCAGCTCCAGCCTCCTCCCTCTCTCCTCTGTTCCAGCTCCAGCCTCCCTCCCTCTCTCCCCTGTTCCAGCTCCAGCCTCCCTCACTCTCTCCCCTGTTACAGCTCCAGCCTCCCTCGCTCTCCCCTGTTACAGCTCCAGCCTCCCTCCCTCTCCCCTTTTCCAGCTCCAGCCTCCCTCCCTATCCCCTGTTACAGCTCCAGCCTCCCTCCCTCTCCCCTGTTCCAGCTCCAGTCTCCCTCCCTCTCTCCCCTGTTACAGCTCCAGCCTGCCTCCCTCTCTCCCCTGTTACAGCTCCAGCCTCCCTCCCTCTCTCCCCTGTTACAGCTCCAGCCTCCCTCCCTCTCTCCCCTGTTCCAGCTGCAGCCTCCCTCCCTCTCTCCCCTGTTCCAGCTCCAGCCTCCCTCACTCTCTCCCCTGTTACAGCTCCAGCCTCCCTCCCTCTCTCCCCTGTTACAGCTCCAGCCTCCCTCCCTCTCCCCTTTTCCAGCTCCAGCCTGCCTCCCTATCCCCTGTTACAGCTCCAGCCTCCCTCCCTCTCTCCCCTGTTCCAGCTCCAGCCTCCCTCCCTCTCTCCCCTGTTCCAGCTGCAGCCTCCCTCCCTCTCTCCCCTGTTACAGCTCCAGCCTCCCCCTCTCCCCTGTTCCAGCTCCAGCCTCCCTCCCTCTCTCCCCTGTTACAGCTCCAGCTTCCCCCTCTCCCCTGTTACAGCTCCAGCCTCCCTCCCTCTCTCCCCTGTTCCAGCTGCAGCCTCCCTCCCTCTCTCCCCTGTTCCAGCTCCAGCCTCCCTCCCTCTCTCACTTGTTACAGCTCCAGCCTCTCTCCCTCTCTCCCCTGTTATAGCTCCAGCCTCCCTCCCTCTCTCCACTGTTCTAGCTCCAGCCTCCCTCCCTCTCTCCTCTGTTACAGCTCCAGCCTCCCTCCCTCTCTCCCCTGTTCCAGCTCCAGCCTCCTCACTCTCTCCCCTGTTACAGCTCCAGCCTCCCTCCCTCTCTCCCATGTTACAGCTCCAGCCTCCTCACTCTCTCCCCTGTTCCAGCTCCAGCCTCCCTCCCTCTCTCCTCTGTTCCAGCTCCAGCCTCCCTCCCTCTCTCCCCTGTTCCAGCTCCAGCCTCCCTCACTCTCTCCCCTGTTACAGCTCCAGCCTCCCTCGCTCTCCCCTGTTACAGCTCCAGCCTCCCTCCCTCTCCCCTTTTCCAGCTCCAGCCTCCCTCCCTATCCCCTGTTACAGCTCCAGCCTCCCTCCCTCTCCCTGTTCCAGCTCCAGTCTCCCTCCCTCTCCCCTGTTACAGCTCCAGCCTGCCTCCCTCTCTCCCCTGTTACAGCTCCAGCCTCCCTCCCTCTCTCCCTGTTACAGCTCCAGCCTCCCTCCCTCTCTCCCCTGTTCCAGCTGCAGCCTCCCTCCCTCTCTCCCCTGTTCCAGCTCCAGCCTCCCTCACTCTCTCCCCTGTTACAGCTCCAGCCTCCCTCCCTCTCTCCCCTGTTACAGCTCCAGCCTCCCTCCCTCTCTCCCCTGTTACAGCTCCAGCCTCCCTCCCTCTCTCCCGTGTTACAGCTCCAGACTCCCTCGCTCTCTCCCCTGTTACAGCTCCAGCCTCCCTCCCTCTCTCCCCTGTTCCAGCTGCAGCCTCCCTCCCTCTCTCCCCTGTTCCAGCTCCAGCCTCCCTCCCTCTCTCCCCTGTTCCAGCTGCAGCCTCCCTCCCTCTCTCCCCTGTTACAGCTCCAGCTTCCCCTCTCTCCTGTTACAGCTCCAGCCTCCCTCCCCTCTCCCCTGTTCCAGCTGCAGCCTCCCTCCCTCTCTCCCCTGTTCCAGCTCCAGCCTCCCTCCCTCTCTCCCCTGTTACAGCTCCAGCCTCTCTCCCTCTCTCCCCTGTTATAGCTCCAGCCTCCCTCCCTCTCTCCCCTGTTCTAGCTCCAGCCTCCCTCCCTCTCTCCTCTGTTACAGCTCCAGCCTCCCTCCCTCTCTCCCCTGTTCCAGCTCCAGCCTCCCTCACTCTCTCCCCTGTTACAGCTCCAGCCTCCTCCCTCTCTCCCATGTTACAGCTCCAGCCTCCCTCACTCTCTCCCCTGTTCCAGCTCCAGCCTCCCTCCCTCTCTCCTCTGTTCCAGCTCCAGCCTCCCTCCCCTCTCCCCTGTTCCAGCTCCAGCCTCCCTCACTCTCTCCCCTGTTACAGCTCCAGCCTCCCTCGCTCTCCCCTGTTACAGCTCCAGCCTCCCTCCCTCTCCCCTTTTCCAGCTCCAGCCTCCCTCCCTATCCCCTGTTACAGCTCCAGCCTCCCTCCCTCTCCCCTGTTCCAGCTCCAGTCTCCCTCCCTCTCTCCCCTGTTACAGCTCCAGCCTCCCTCCCTCTCTCCCCTGTTACAGCTCCAGCCTCCCTCCCTCTCTCCCCTGTTACAGCTCCAGCCTCCCTCCCTCTCTCCCCTGTTCCAGCTGCAGCCTCCCCCCTCTCTCCCCTGTTCCAGCTCCAGCCTCCTCCCTCTCTCCCCTGTTCCAGCTCCAGCCTCTCTCCCTCTCTCCCCTGTTATAGCTCCAGCCTCCCTCCCTCTCTCCCCTGTTCCAGCTCCAGCCTCCCTCCCTCTCTCCCCTGTTCTAGCTCCAGCCTCCCTCCCTCTCTCCTCTGTTACAGCTCCAGCCTCCCTCCCTCTCTCCCCTGTTCCAGCTCCAGCCTCCCTCACTCTCTCCCCTGTTACAGCTCCAGCCTCCCTCCCTCTCTCCCCTGTTACAGCTCCAGCCTCCCTCCCTCTCTCCCCTGTTCCAGCTCCAGCCTCCCTCCCTCTCTCCCCTGTTACAGCTCCAGCCTCCTCCCTCTCTCCCCTGTTACAGCTCCAGCCTCCCTCCCTCTCTCCCCTGTTACAGCTCCAGCCTCTTTCCCTCTCCCCTGTTACAGCTCCAGCCTCCCTCCCTCTCTCCCCTGTTACAGCTCCAGCCTCCCTCCCTCTCTCCCCTGTTCCAGCTCCAGTCTCCTCCCTCGCTCCACTGTTACAGCTCCAGCCTCCCTCCCTCTCTCCCCTGTTCCAGCTCCAGCCTCCTCCCTCTCTCCCCTGTTCCAGCCTCTCTCCCTCTCTCCCCTGTTCCAGCTCCAGCCTCCCTCTCTCTCTCCCCTGTTCCAGCTCCAGTCTCCCTCCCTCTCTCCCCTGTTCCAGCTCCAGCCTCCCTCCCTCTCTCCCCTGTTAAAGCTCCAGCCTCCCTCCCTCTCTCCCCTGTTACAGCTCCAGCCTCCCTTCCTCCCTGCCTCCTCTCTGCCCGCCCAAGGCCAGTCTACACAGGCTACAGCAGCGCCTCAGTCCCACGGTGGTCAAAGGGAGGGAAACAAGAAGAAACAGAGTATTAGGGATGTTGTACAGCATGTAAAAAGAAACAGGGGAAATAGTATAAGGGATGTTGTACAGCATGTAAAAAGAAACTGGGGAAAGAGTATAAGGGATGTTGTAGAGCATGTAAAAAGAAACAGGGGAAAGAGTATAAGGGATGTTGTAGAGCATGTAAAAAGAAACAGGGGAAAGAGTATAAGGGATGTTGTAGAGCATGTAAAAAGAAACAGGGGAAAGAGTATAAGGGATGTTGTAGAGCATGTAAAAAGAAACAGGGGAAAGAGTATTAGGGATGTTGTACAGCATGTAAAAAGAAACAGGGGAAAGAGTATAAGGGATGTTGTACAGCATGTAAAAAGAAACAGTGGAAAGAGTATAAGGGATGTTGTACAGCATGTAAAAAGAAACAGGGGAAAGAGTATAAGGGATGTTGTACAGCATGTAAAAAGAAACAGGGGAAATAGTATAAGGGATGTTGTACAGCATGTAAAAAGAAACAGGGGAAAGAGTATAAGGGATGTTGTACAGCATGTAAAAAGAAACAGGGGAAATAGTATAAGGGATGTTGTACAGCATGTAAAAAGAAACAGGGGAAAGAGTATAAGGGATGTTGTACAGCATGTAAAAAGAAACAGGGGAAAGAGTATAAGGGATGTTGTACAGCATGTAAAAAGAAACAGGGGAAATAGTATAAGGGATGTTGTACAGCATGTAAAAAGAAACAGGGGAAAGAGTATAAGGGATGTTGTACAGCATGTAAAAAGAAACAGGGGAAAGAGTATAAGGGATGTTGTACAGCATGTAAAAAGAAACAGGGGAAATAGTATAAGGGATGTTGTACAGCATGTAAAAAGAAACAGGGGAAAGAGTATAAGGGATGTTGTACAGCATGTAAAAGAAACAGTGGAAAGAGTATAAGGGATGTTGTACAGCATGTAAAAAGAAACAGGGGAAAGAGTATAAGGGATGTTGTACAGCATGTAAAAAGAAACAGGGGAAAGAGTATAAGGGATGTTGTAGAGCATGTAAAAAGAAACAGGGGAAAGAGTATAAGGGATGTTGTAGAGCATGTAAAAAGAAACAGGGGAAAGAGTATAAGGGATGTTGTAAAGCATGTAAAAAGAAACAGGGGAAAGAGTATAAGGGATGTTGTACAGCATGTAAAAAGAAACAGGGGAAAGAGTATAAGGGATGTTGTAAAGCATGTAAAAAGAAACAGGGGAAAGAGTATAAGGGATGTTGTACAGCATGTAAAAAGAAACAGGGGAAATAGTATAGGGATGTTGTACAGCATGTAAAAAGAAACAGGGGAAAGAGTATAAGGGATGTTGTACAGCATGTAAAAAGAAACAGGGGAAATAGTATAAGGGATGTTGTACAGCATGTAAAAAGAAACAGGGGAAATAGTATAAGGGATGTTGTACAGCATGTAAAAAGAAACAGGGGAAAGAGTATAAGGGATGTTGTACAGCATGTAAAAAGAAACAGGGGAAAGAGTATAAGGGATGTTGTACAGCATGTAAAAAGAAACAGGGGAAAGAGTATAAGGGATGTTGTACAGCATGTAAAAAGAAACAGGGGAAAGAGTATAAGGGATGTTGTACAGCATGTAAAAAGAAACAGGGGAAAGAGTATAAGGGATGTTGTACAGCATGTAAAAAGGAGAGAGTAAGAGAAAGGAGGAATATCAGGAAGTGTAGGGAGAGAAAGAGGGAGATAATACACTGAGTGCTCTTTCAATGACAGACTGACCACGTGAATCCAGGTGAACACTATGATCGCTGCGTGATGTCATTTGTTCAATCCACTTCAATGTATATGTATATATGAAGGGCAGGAGACAGGTTAAAGAAGGATTTCTAAGCCTTAAAACAATTGACACACGGATTTTGTATGGGTGTGATTCAGAGGGTGAATGGGCAAGACAAAATATTTATAGTGCCTTTGAACGGGGAATGGTAGTAGGCACCAGGGGCACCGGTTTGAGTCAAGAACTGCAGCACTGCTGGGTTTTTCATGCTCAACAGGTTACCGCATTTATCAAGAATGGTCCACCACCTGACAACTGTGGGAAGCATTGAGGTCAATATGGGCAAGCATCCCTTTTGAACGTCCGTACCCAGAGGCCTGATCACGCAGGGTCAGATTGAGTCTGCTCATAACGTCCTGTGTACACAGGAAACAGGAAGCGTTTGTTTATGACAGCCTCTGTGTGGTCTATGTCACTACTAACTGGGTCTATATACAATCAGGTTTGTGTCCATAATGAGAACAATGTAAAGATAATACTGCTCTCCCCTATAGGGGTCTGTCCCATACTAAATAAATGCTCTCCCCTATAGGGGTCTGTCCCATACTAAATAAATGCTCTCCCCTGTAGGGGTCTGTCCCATACTAAATAAATGCTCTCCCCTATAGGGGTCTGTCCCATACTAAATAAATGCTCTCCCCTATAGGGGTCTGTCCCATACTAAATAAATGATCTACCCTATAGGGGTCTGTCTTAACCAAAATAAATGATCTCCCCTATAGGGGTCTGTCCCATAATACTGTACATACAACACTCCCCTATAGGCCTATACACCACTATCAAGTCCTAACACATTCACAGAGGTGGAGGAGCACCTTCAATGAGGTCTCTATTATAATATGGGGTTGATATCTTATGTGATTCAATGTGGTTTATATCTTTAATAGATCCACCAAGGTCTTGCACCTGGGTTGGACGGCGAGGTAGAGACAGCGTCTGTAATATTGAAGGCCAGCAGAAGGGGAAGCGTGTGATAGAGAAACTGAAAGCGAGTCCCAGGGTGGAGGACAGTGTTTCCTGTCACTGCTGTCACTAATGAGCAGGATGTGCCGTGACCCATAATGCCTTGGATAACGCGTGGGGAGTGAATATAACGCATGGGGAGTGGATATAACACGTGGGGAGTGAATATAACGCGTGGGGAGTGAATATAACGCGTGGGGAGTGGATATAACACCTGGGGAGTGAATATAACACATGGGGAGTGGATATAACGCGTGGGGAGTGAATATAACGCGTGGGGAGTGAATATAACGCATGGGGAGTGGATATAACACGTGGGGAGTGGATATAACACGTGGGGAGTGAATATAACGCATGGGGAGTGGATATAACACGTGGGGAGTGAATATAACGCGTGGGGAGTGAATATAACGCGTGGGGAGTGGATATAACGCCTGGGGAGTGGATATAACGCGTGGGGAGTGGATATAACATGTGGGGAGTGAATATAAAGCGTGGGGAGTGGATATAACGCCTGGGGAGTGGATATAACGCCTGGGGAGTGAATATAACGCGTGGGGGGGAGTGGATATAACGCGTGGGGAGTGGATATAACGCGTGGGGGGGAGTGGATATAACGCGTGGGGAGTGAATATAACGCGTGGGGAGTGGATATAATGCGTGGGGAGTGGATATAACGCTTGGGGAGTGGATATAACGCGTGGGGAGTGGATATAACGCGTGGGTAGTGAATATAACGCGTGGGGAGTGGATATAACGCGTGGGGAGTGAATATAATGGATATAACACGTGGGGAGTGAATATAACGCATGGGGAGTGGATATAACACGTGGGGAGTGAATATAACGCGTGGGGAGTGAATATAACGCGTGGGGAGTGGATATAACGCCTGGGGAGTGGATATAACGCGTGGGGAGTGGATATAACACGTGGGGAGTGAATATAACGCGTGGGGAGTGGATATAACGCCTGGGGAGTGAATATAACGCGTGGGGAGTGAATATAACGCGTGGGGAGTGGATATAACGCGTGGGGAGTGGTGGGGAGTGGATATAACGCGTGGGGAGTGGATATAACGCGCGTGGGGAGTGGATATAACGTGGGGAGTGCGTGGGGAGTGGATATAACGCGTGGGGAGTGGATATAACGCGTGGGGAGTGGATATAACGCGTGGGGAGTGGATATAACGTGGGGCGTGGGGAGTGGATATAACGCGTGGGGAGTGGATATAACGCGTGGGGAGTGGATATAACGCGTGGGGAGTGAATATAACGCGTGGGGAGTGGATATAACGCGTGGGGAGTGAATATAACGCGTGGGGAGTGGGGAGTGGATATAACGCGTGGGGAGTGGATATAACGCGTGGGGAGTGGATATAATGCGTGGGGAGTGGATATAACGCGTGGGGAGTGGATATAACGCGTGGGGAGTGGATATAACGCGTGGGGAGTGGATATAACACGTGGGGAGTGAATATAACGCGTGGGGAGTGGATATAACGCGTGGGGAGTGGATATAACGCGTGGGGAGTGGAATATAACGCGTGGGGAGTGAATATAACGCGTGGGGAGTGGATATAACGTGTGGGGAGTGAATATAACGCGTGGATATAACGCGTGGGGAGTGAATATGTTCGATGTCAATCTGTATTGAGCCAGGTGCGGGAGAGGGGTAATGAGCCAGGTGCGGGAGAGGGGTAATGAGCCAGGTGCGGGAGAGGGGTAATGAGTCAGGTGCAGTGATTAGGTGTTAAGGGGAGGAAAGAGCCAGGTGTTTGGGAGAGGAGCAGAGAGGTACAACTGTAAGTTATAGGGGCAGGTGTTTGGGAGAGGAGCAGAGAGGTACAACTGTAAGTTAGAGGGGCAGGTGTTTGGGAGAGGAGCAGAGAGGTACAACTGTAAGTTAGAGGGGCAGGTGTTTGGGAGAGGAGCAGAGAGGTACAACTGTAAGTTAGAGGGGCAGGTGTTTGGGGGTTGAGTGGATGAGAAAGACGTACACTAAAACAACAAAGTATGACTAGCTGTTAAGTTTAGATCTTATGGTGGATAAATGAAGATATCCCATAAAACCCTGTTTCTGTGTATAGTACCTGGATGATGGGTTGTTTGGTTAGGGTTCACGGGTCAGAGGTCAGGGTTGAGAGCATGATGTGTAGATGTTTATAGTACCTGGGTGAGGTGTTGGCTGTGATCTTCAGGCTCCCAGGGTTGCGTATGAGTTTATCCAGGATGCTGACGATCTGTTCGAACTTGGGTCTGTTGTTCCTCTCCTTCTGCCAGCAGTCCAACATCAGCTGGTACAGAGTAGCAGGACAGTCCATAGGAGGAGGCAGTCTGTAGCCCTCATCTACTGCTTTGATAACCTGGAGGGATAGAGGGAGAAATAGAGAGGGAGAGAGAGGGGGGAGAGAGGAAGGGGAAAGATAGGGAGCTTGAGAGAGAGCGCGAGAGTGCGGGTGAGAGAGAGCGTTAGAGATAGAGAGGGGGAGAGAGAAGAGGGGGAGAGAGAGAAAGAGAGTGAGAGAGGGGGAGAGAGAGGAGGGGGAGAGAGAGCGCCATAGAGATAATTAGGTGTGCAGCAGGACAGTCTATAGGAGGAGGTAGTACAGTGTGTCAGTGGGTGGTAGAGATGGAGGTGTTATTATAGTCCAGGGGAGTTGGAGAGTTGGCAGTGAGACAGTACTGTACTGGCAGAAGTGCTGACTGTGCATCTGCTCATAATAGAAGCCCTCCCTCTCAATTCCCTCCCTCTCTCTCTCTTGCTCTCTCTCTCTCTCTCTCTGGGCACTAGTGCTCAAGTGACAATGATGCATTTTTGTGGGGTGTGTGTGTGCGTGTGTGTGTGTCATCTCTGGTGCCTAGAGCTGTATTCCTTGTCCAGGCCATCAGGCCTCAGGCTCGGTCCACCACCTGGTCACTCTACGCATCATTTCCTCTCTCAGCAGGAAGTTCATTAGGTCTTCTTGGCGACAGCTGTGTACTCACGTCCTGATTGGACATCTCCCAGTAAGGCCGCTCCCCGTATGACATCACTTCCCAGAGCACGATGCCGTAGCTCCAGGCGTCGCTGGCCGAGGTGAACTTCCTGTAGGAGATGGCCTCTGGAGCTGTCCACCTGATAGGGATCTTACCTCCCTGAGAGAGACAGAGAGAGAGAGAGAGAGAGAGAGGGGGAAAGAACAGATAAAGTCATTTGTTTCAAGTAACAATGGATCACAAGGTATCCTGAAATAGAAGGAGAAATACATTTAGCCAACTTCATGACTTGCTTTAGGTTATGTTTGACCTGAAAATGGATATAAAGAGGGAGGGAAAGAGAGATGGGAGAGGGGTCTAGGTCCTAGCCCCAGCCTCCAGAACTGCAGGGCTTTGTTCCATTTGTTCCATCTCCCCTGTTTTCTCCTGGGGGAAAGGGAAAAGGGGATAGAGGAATAAAGGTAGAGAGAGAGGTAGACAGGGGGCCTGTAGGCTGACCCTGTGTTTCTCCTGCTCGGTGTCTACCCTCAGGGGGCTGCTGAACTTACTCAAGGCTTAGCCTGCATCATGCCAACAGAGGAGAGGAAAAGAAAAGCACAGAGAGAAGAAAAGAGGAGAGGAGCCAAAGCTAACGACCTCCTGGCCAAGTTACACAACTCCTGGCCAGCTCTCTCTAAACACACAGCCCTCAGAAAACAAACCACTTCTGCCCTCACAAATCAAATCATATCAAATTTTATTTGTCACATACGCCGAGATAAAACGGGTGTAGACTTTCCCAACGAGACTTTACCAACGACACCTTCCCAACGAGACTTTACCAATGAGACCTTCTCAACGAGACCTTCCCAACAATACTTTACCAACAAGACCTTCCCAATGAGACTTTACCAACAAGACCTTCCCAACGAGACTTTACCAACGACACCTTCCCAACGAGACTTTCCCAACGAGACCGTCCCAACGAGACCGTCCCAACGAGACTTTACCAACGACACCTTCCCAACGAGACTTTACCAATGAGACCTTCTCAACGAGACCTTCCCAACAATACTTTACCAATGAGACCTTCTCAACGACACCTTCCCAACGAGACTTTACCAATGAGACCTTCTCAACGAGACCTTCCCAACAATACTTTACCAACAAGACCTTCCCAATGAGACTTTACCAACAAGACCTTCCCAACGAGACTTTACCAACGACACCTTCCCAACGAGACTTTCCCAACGAGACCGTCCCAACGAGACTTTACCAACGACATCTTCCCAACGAGACTTTACCAATGAGACCTCAACGAGACCTTCCCAACAATACTTTACCAATGAGACCTTCTCAACGAGACTTTACCAATGAGACCTTCTCAACGAGACCTTCCCAACAATACTTTACCAATGAGACCTTCTCAACGAGACCTTCCTAACAATACTTTACCAACCAGACCTTCCCAACGAGACTTTACCAACAAGACCTTCCCAACGAGACTTTATCAATGAGACCTTCCCAACGAGACCTTCCCAACAATACTTTACCAACGAGACCATCCCAACGAGACCTTCCCAACGAGACTTTCCTAACGAGACTTTACCAACGAGACTTTCCCAACAATACTTTTCCAACGAGACCTTCCCAACGAGACTTTACCAGTGAGACCTTCCCAACGAGACTTTACCAACAAGACCTTCCCAACGAGACTTTACCAACGACACCTTCCCAACGAGACTTTCCCAACGAGACCGTCCCAACGAGACTTTACCAACGACATCTTCCCAACGAGACTTTACCAATGAGACCTCAACGAGACCTTCCCAACAATACTTTACCAATGAGACCTTCTCAACGACACCTTCCCAACGAGACTTTACCAATGAGACCTTCTCAACGAGACCTTCCCAACAATACTTTACCAATGAGACCTTCTCAACGAGACCTTCCTAACAATACTTTACCAACCAGACCTTCCCAACGAGACTTTACCAACAAGACCTTCCCAACGAGACTTTATCAATGAGACCTTCCCAACGAGACCTTCCCAACAATACTTTACCAACGAGACCATCCCAACGAGACCTTCCCAACGAGACTTTCCTAACGAGACTTTACCAACGAGACTTTCCCAACAATACTTTTCCAACGAGACCTTCCCAACGAGACTTTACCAGTGAGACCTTCCCAACGAGACTTTACCAACGAGACCTTCCCAACGAGACTTTACCAGCGAGACCTTCCCAACGAGACTTTACCAACGAGACCTTCCCAACGAGACTTTACCAACGAGACCTTCCCAACGAGACTTTACCAATGAGACCTTCCCAACGAGACTTTCCCAATGAGACCTTCCCAATGAGACCTTCCCAACGAGACTTTACCAACGAGACCTTCCCAACGAGACTTTCCCAATGAGACCTTCCCAACGAGACTTTACCAACGAGACCTTCCCAACGAGACTTTACCAACGAGACCTTCCCAACGAGACTTTACCAACGAGGCCTTCCCAACGAGACTTTCCCAACGAGACTCTCCCAACGAGACCTTCCCAACGAGACTTTACCAACGAGACCTTCCCAACGAAACTTTACCAACGAGACCTTCCCAATGAGACTTTCCCAATGAGACTTTCCCAACAAGACCTTCCCAATGAGACTTTACCAATGAGACTTTACCAACCAGACCTTCCCAATGAGACTTTCCCAATGAGACTTTCCCAATGAGACTTTCCCAATGAGACTTTCCCAACGAGACTTTCCCAATGAGACTTTCCCAACGAGACTTTCCCAATGAGACTTTACCAACGAGACCTTCCCAACGAGACCTTCGCAACGATGCAGAGTTAAATAATAATAATGCAAATAAAATGATTAACAAAACAATGAAGCTGTATACAGGGAGTACCAGTACCAGATCAATGTGCAGGGCTACGAGGTATTTGAGCTAGATATGTACATAAAGGAAGGGTAAAGTGACTAGGCATTAGGATAGATAATAATTGGGGCCGGATCAACATGTACATCATGGTTACCTGGAGGATAATGGGGGAGGGTCATGCTTTTTACATTTCAGTCAAGGGACGGCTCAGTATTCTTTTTAATCTAGTCCAGTGGAGGATCATGTCATTTGTAATTTAGAAAATGTCAATATTGCTCAGTGTTTTAGAATTAGTTGCTTATTAGGCTATACAAAACATTAAGCACACCTTCCTAATATTGAGTTGCACCCTCCGCTTTTGCCCTCACAACTGTCTCAATTCGTCGGGGCATGGACTCTACAAGGTGTCCAAAACGTTCCACAGGGATGCTGGCCCATGTTGACTCCAATGCTGTCTGGATGTCATTTGGGTGGTGGACCATTCTTGATACACACGAGAAACTGTTGAGTGTGAAAAACCAGCAGCTTTGCAGTTCTTGACGCAAACCAGTGAGCCTGGCACCTACTACCAAACCCTGTTCAAAGGCACTTACATTTTTGTGTGTAGCCCTTTCACCCTCTGAATGGCACACATACACAATCCATGTCTCAACTGTCTCGAGGCATAAAAATCCTTATTTAACATGTCTCCTCCCCTTCATCTACATTGATTGAAGTGGATTTAACAAGTGACATCAATAAGAGATCATAGCTTTCACCTAGATTCACCTGGTCAGTCTGTTGTGGAAAGAGCAGGTTTTCCCAATGTTTTGTATACTCAGTGTATAGTCTTGTGAGTGTGCACAAAGTCAGTGCAAGATAGGGTCAGCATAGTCTGTGTAAATAGTTAATTAACTATTTAGCAGTCTTATGGGTATTTAGACCTGTTGGTCCAAGAGCCGATTCTCCGGTACCGTTTACCGGATGGTGGCAGAGTGAACAGTTTATAGCTTGGATGGCTGGAGTCTATAGCCATCCATTCGGGCCATCCTCTGACACTGCCTGATACAGAGGTCCTCGATGGCAGGGAGTTCGGCCCTAGTGATGTCACACATGCATGCAGGAGCACACACACACACCACACACGGATGTGCACACACGCACGCACACACACACTCGAGCACAAACACACACAAATAAATAAATCCACTTCTGTCTCTTGAATCCCTGGTGAGTGTACATAAACATCCTCAGGAGAGCATGGACTATACCTCTAATGAAGGTACAGTATGACACCATTCAGACACATACAGACAGGGTGCCTGACAGAACAGCATAGTGGTCTGACAGAAGAGGGAGGGAGAGACAACGGCCTGCTGGGTCTGATAGATTCATAACTGTAGAGTGGATGAGAACTCAGCTCTATTACTAGTGACACACTGGGGGAAGTCTATTAGCATATTTTAGGTCATGAGTTTGTGGGAGTGAAGTAAAAGCTGGTGAGTGTTTATTTAACATGGGGGTCTAAAGCAGTTATTAGAGCATTGTATACTAATGTCAGGCCACAAGGTGACCCCCCACACACCACACACTCACACACACACACACACACACACACACACACACACACACACACACACACACACACACACACACACACACACACACACACCACACACTGTTATGGTGATAGGTTTGATACAAAGCCCTCTTGATTTTACTTATCTACTATGTTTGTCATTCCTTTCCCATGATCCTTCAGGAGAACACAAACATTTATGTTGGCGTTATCTCACCCTGATTTTATTTATGTGCTGGCTGTCCCACTCCACACTGCTGAAAGGCTAGACGTTTGTGTGTCGGTGTGTGTGTTAGTGCACGTGTGTGTGTGACATATGAGGTGATTTGTCTCATGGACAGCATGTATTCACAGAGAGTGCTGGCGAGGGGGAGATAGAGCAACATAAAGGGAGTGAGAGATACACAGCAAATTTGTGGGTGTTAAAAGCTTGGTGTTGAGGTAAAAAGTGTTGTGAGTTACAGTGCTGATTCTAGTGGGGTTAACAGGGTTGAAATTGACACCACCTGGCGAAGTGTTAACAAGGTGGTGGTGTTGCTGCTCCTTGACTGTTTAAAGTTATTTTACTTTAGTTAATTTATGTAGACATGGCAGGGGCCTTATCATATTTCCCAGCATGCTTTGTTGCGGATTGCTTTTTAGAATAGTTTGTTTAATATCTATGTTTCTGCATGAACATTGATTGATACATTGATCTTATACTACATAAAGATACATAACATACATTTTTCTAAACTAATCCAATCTGTAAGTGGTTAGACTTATTTAACTCATTATTGAGATGGTTGTTCCAGTTTAGATGGTTTAGGTCGTCTCATTTATCAATCTTCCCTACCTTGGCAGTCATTCTAACAGCAGATTGAAGGTGATTAAAAGTTCCAATTGTTGGAACTCTGGCTGAATTCCGATTAGAATTATATAACACTTTGCAAGCCAGCATAATATGACTTGCCGATGTGGCCTGCAAACCAGGAGTTTCAGACCACTGTGTTAGGGTAAAACTAGGCTGTTGAGGTATGGTATTATTAAAATGTTTTATCTATTGTCATAAATAATATGTTTTATGAAAAAAGATTCACTAAGGCACTCACTTGGTGTTAGTTTAACACTATTTCGGTGGGTCACATATACACACTAAGAAAGTGTTACATTTAGCACTGTGGGTGTTAAAACATTCTGATCTCAAATTTGCTGTGTGGAGAGATGCCCTTTTGTGTAAAGCTGAGACAGAGGTCGGTCAGCTTAGCTGTCTGACAGTGATAACTGTCATTATGGACAACGGGGGTTCTTACAGTACATGGCAGACTCCCATCCCACACAGCAAATTTGAGATCAGAATATTAACACCCAGTGTAAAACTTAACACATTTTTAGATATTAAATGTGACCCACAGAAATAGTGTTAAACTAACACTTTTTAAAATGTTCACAAACTAACACCCATAGAGAGTTGGCCCCTAACACCATGGGTGTTGCAAATTCTAACTTAAATTAAGACTTTAGAGTTGATGCTGTTACACGTTTTTTTGTGTTAGGGATTAACAGATGTAGTGTTACATTACACATTATTATATATTTTCTTTTTTTGGGGGGGGGGGTTAACATTGGACGTTGTAAATCCTTATTTGCATATTTCCCAGCATTCCTTTCATGTGAATGTGAGATATACCCACCCATTACTGTATTTGCTAGTGACAGAGACACGGTTGTTGCGTTCCACAACTTCTAGTCCTCAAGCCTATACCAAGTGACTGCCTAAGTATGTTTGAAAAGTAAAAATCTACCTGCAGCAAAGCATTAGGCCCCTCTCACATCTTTTTCACTCAGAGAGTTAACAGGAATGAACTCAACACAGTCAAGTAACAACACCATGCAGTGTTGATTCCACTGTGATTCAAATAACACTTCATTAATTTAATGCATGTGGTGTCAATTTCAATCTCATTGCTGTTAATCCCACTAGAATCGACACTCAGATGTAACACTCACTTTTTACATTAAAGCGAGATTTTAACACTTGCACATGTGCTGTGCATACTATCCTATCTCTAAGACAAAACAACTATTAAACCCATCTGTCCTCATTGATAAACCCGACCACCATGTCTTACCCGCGTGGTGTAAGCAGCCTCGGGGTCGTCCTCCAGGACTCTGGACAGGCCGAAGTCAGACACCTTACACACCAGGTTGCTGTTGACCAGAATGTTGCGGGCGGCCAGGTCTCTGTGGACGTAGCCCATGTCAGACAGGTACTTCATGCCCGACGCAATGCCACGCAGCATGCCCACCAACTGGATACCAGTAAACTGGGCATCGTGTTTCTGTAAGGAGGAGGCAGAGGAGGAAAAGGGTTGAAGAGAGAAGGGGAAGGGAGAGAAAGAGAGAGAGAGGAGAGTAGGAGAGAGAGAGCGAAACAGAGATAGAATCAATCACAAGTGGAATGTCATACCTCTAAAACAAATGAGACTGGATTGATAAACAGAATGAATATGACCTTTCTGTTTAAAAAAATACAGCGGAACATTCATATATTAACATTCAAACCAATTACATTAACCTTTCAAATCACCTCTGACATTAACTTGGTCATTTCAATGTGAATTGTACAATCCTCATCTCCACAACCAAATAGGCCTGACAATACCATGCCAGAGTCTTTGACTAAATAGATGGTGTTTTCTAGGGCACTATATAAAGCCCAGACCACCTGGTAGAGACAGGCTGAGTCGGATCAAAGCTGCTACAGTCATATAGTCATAACACAAACATGAGGCACAGTAAAGTGGTGTGGAGGAGAGGGATGACTGTGTAGTGTGTGTGTGTGTGTGTGTGTGTGTGTGTGTGTCTGTGTGTGTGTGTGTGTGTGTGTCTGTGTGTGTGTGTGTGTGTGTGTGTGTGTGTGTGTGTGTGTGTGTGTGTGTGTGTGTGTGTGTGTGTGTGTGTGTGTGTGTGTGTGTGTGTCTGTGTGTGTGTGTGTGTGTGTGCGTGGTATGACAGTTCCCAGTGATAAAAGCCAGGCCGCTCCTCGGCCAAAGGAAATAGCTGGAAAAGGTTGCAGCTACTCCCTTTTCTATCAGAAGGGATGCTGTGCAGACACACAGGCACATGTGGAAAACTTCTAAAAATGGGTCCTACACGCACACACACTCCTGTCTGGTCATGTTGATTTAATGTTGTTCTAACGTTGGTTAATTTCAGTAAGCCAGAGTCTCTTGTTAGCTACCCTCTCAGAAAAAAAGGTAATATTTTAATATATTTTTTAATTAACCTTTCTTTAACTAGGCAAGTCAGTTACGAACAAATTCTTATTTACAATGACGGCCAACCAAAAGGCAAAAGGCCTCCTGCGGGGACGGGGGCTGGATAAAACATTCAAAAAGATAAATATATAAATACAGGACAAAACACACATCACGACAATAGAGACAACACTACATAAAGACAGACCTAAGACAAAAACATAGCAAGGCAGCAACACATGACAACACAGCATGGTAGCAACACAACATAGTAGGAGAATAAAACATGGTACAAACATTATTGGGCACAGTCAACAGCACAAAGGTCAAGAAGGTAGAGACAACAATACATCACACAAAGTAGCCACAACTGTCAGTAAGAGTGTCCATGATTGAGTCTTTGAATGAAGAGATTAAGATAAAACTGTCCAGTTTGAGTGTTTGTTGCAGCTCGTTCCAGTCGTTAGCTGCAATGAACTGAAATTAGAAGCGACCCGGGGATGTGTGGGCTTTGGGGACCTTTAACAGAATGTGACTGGCAGAACGGGTGTTGTATGTGGAGGATGAGGGCTGCATTAGATATCTCAGATACCTTTGTAGAGAGACAGGGTTCTATCAAGAACCGTTTTGATTGGTAGAACCCTTTTTGGAAGACAATGGTTCTAACTTGAACCTTTAACAATCTTAGAACTGTTTTTGGAAGAAAGGGCTCTATGATGATTATTTAGAAGGTAAGAAGGAGTCTTTGGAAGATAAGAAGGGTTCTCCATAGAACTATATATCATATTTCCCAGCATGCTCTATTGCAGGGAGATTTTAAGAATTAATTTCTATAATTTCTGTGTTTTTTATGTACATTGATTGGTTGATAAATGTTATGCTACACAAAGATAAATAACATGAAGTTTTCTAAACTAATCCAATCTGTTGGATGTATAGCACCTGTTATTGAGATGGTTGTTCCAGTTTAGATGATTGAGGTTGTCTATTCAGTCCTCCCTACCTTGGCAGTCATTCTGAATGCAGGTTGCGGGGAAGGAACAGACAGAGTATCCCATCTACCAGCAGAGACATTCTTTGAAGGACAAAGGACTTGGTTGGGCAACACGGCCTTCCATCTACCACCAACCTACCGAAGCGCAGCTCAGAATAAATATTTATTGCATTTTCCTTTTCCAAATGGGCGGTAATTTAGAATGCATAAGATACTGTATTTACGATGGCACAGCTTCGCCCTTTGTTCCTCAGTCTTCCCGCTCTTTCACTCAAACCCAGCCCCTTTTCTTTTGTGTAACCAGCTGTCATATCTGTTCTGCCAGCTAGGGACGTTTTCCTTTATGACATCATTTGTAATCAAGTTATGATTTAAATATGTGTATGTGTAATTCTGTGTGATTAGTTAGGTATTTAGTAAATAAATAATTAAACCCAATTTTGTATTGCTGATTCAACTTGTTAGCCAGGGTTCGTGCAGATAACTAATCATTTACAACTTTCAGATGAGACTGAATTAAGATGATGATTAATATTGACTGCTATTGATGTAAAATATTACTAGGTCTTTAAGAGTTTATTCGGAAGATAACAGCTCTATAAATATTATTTTGTGGTGCACGACTCTCTAGTTAATTAAATTTACCTGATTAGCTCAATCAAGTAATATTAATTACGGAGAAATTATTTTATAGAATAGTATGTCATATCACTCAATCCGGCATAGCCAAACACACAACAAACCCTTCATAGATGGTTCTAGGCAGGACCATTCATTGAGGGTTCTAGGTAGAACCATATACAAGGGGTTCCTGGAAGAACCTTACATAAGTATTTTTCTACAGCTGGCCATACTTTCCACCTGGCTACCCCTACCTCGGTCAACAGCCCTGCAACCCACACAGCAACTTGCCCAAGCCTCCCCCATTTCTCTTTCACCCAATTCCAAATAGCTCATGTTCTGAAAGAGCTGCAAAATCTGGACCACTAGAAATCAGCCGGGCTAGACAATCTAGACCCTCTCTTTCTAAAATTGTCCGCCAAAATTGTTGCAACCCCATTTACTAGCCTGTTCAACCTCTGTTTCGTATCATCTGAGATCCCCAAAGATTGGAAAACTGCTGCGGTCATCCCCCTCTTCAAAGGGGGAGACACTCTAGACCCAAACTGCTACAGACCTAAATCTATCCTACCCTGCCTTTCTTCGAAAGCCAAGTTAACAAACACATCACCGACCATCTCGAATCCCACCATACCTTCTCCACTATGGAATCTGGTTTCCGAGCTGGTCATGGGTGCACCTCAGCCACGCTCAAGGTCCTAAACGATATCATAACCACCATCGATAAGAGACAATACTGTGCAGCTGTATTCATCGACCTGGCCAAGGCTTTCGACTCTGTGAATCACCACATTCTTATCGGCAGACTCAACAGCCTTGGTTTCGCAAAAGACTGCCTCACCTGGTTCACCAACTACTTCTCAGACAGAGTTCAGTGTGTCAAATCGGAGGGTCTCTGGCAGTCTCTATAGGTCCGGACCTCTGGCAGTCTCTATAGGGGTGTCACAGGGTTCAATCCTCGGGCTGACTCTTTTCTCTGTATACATCAATGATGCTGCTCTTGCTGTTGTTGATTCTCTAATCCACCTCTACGCAGACGACACCATTCTGTATACTTCTGGCCCTTCTTTGGACACTGTGTTAACTAACCTCCAGATGAGCTTCAATGCCATACAACTCTCCTTCCGTGGCCTCCAACTGCTCTTAAATGCAATTACAACTAAATGCATGCCCTTCAACTGATGCCCACACCTTCCCGCCCATCCAGCATCACTACTCTGGACGGTTCTGACTTAGAATAAGTGGACAACTACAAATGCCTAGGAGTCTGGTTAGACTGTAAACTTTCCTTCCAGACTCACATTAAGCATCTCCAATCCAAAATTAAATCTAGAATCGGCTTCCTATTTCGCAACAAAGCATCCTTCACTGCCAAACATACCCTTGTAAAACTGACTATCCTACCGATCCTCGACTTCGGCGATGTCATTTACAAAATTGCCTCCAACACTCTACTCAGCAAATTGGATGCAGTCTATCACAGTGCCATGCATTTTGCCACCAAAGCCCCATATACTACCCACCACTGCGACCTGTATGCTCTCGTTGGCTGGCCCTCGCTTCATATTCGTCGCCAAACCCACTGGCTCCATGTCATCTATAAGTCTATGCTAGGTAAAGTCACACCTTATCTCAGCTCACTGGTCACCATAGCAGCACCCACCCGTATCACGCGCTCCAGCAGGTATATCTCACTGGTTACCCCCAAAGTCAATTCCTCCATTGGCCGCCTTTCCTTCCAGTTCTCTGCTGCCAAGGACTGGAACGAATTGCAAAAATCACTGAAGCTGGAGACTCATATCTCCCTCACTAACTTTAAGCACCAGCTGTCAGAGCAGCTCACAGATCACTGCACCTGTACATAGCCCATCTGTAAATAGCCCATCTAACTACTTCATCCCCCATACTGTTATTTTTATTTAATTTTTTTCTCCTTTGGACCCCAGTATCTCTACTTGCACACTCATCTTCTGCACATCTATCACTCCAGTGTTTAATTGCTATATTGTAATTATTTCACCACTATGGTTTATTTATTGCCTTACCTCCCTTATCTTACCTCATTTTCACACACTGTATATAGACCTTTTCTATTGTATTATTGACTGTATGTTTGTTTATTCCATGTGTAACTCTGTGTTGTTCAACTCAACTTGCTCTCAACTAGCCTACCTGGTTAAATAAATGTGAAAT